>NC_134839.1:109383425-109686455 GCF_965363235.1 Mytilus galloprovincialis
AGTTTTCAAGAGATTCTTTGACAATGGTTTTAGACTACTGAGACACAAATCTTTTGAATACCAAAATAAATGTTACGAAGTATTCAGATATGAATTACTAAGTCCAAAAAGAATCAAATGGCATATCGCCGCATATGTAGATGTGTAAACTTATGACAGAACATGCATTGCATATTCAAATTAACATTCCTTACCTCTGAATATAAAGCAATCAATGACAGACAATTACTATAAGGAGTCTTATGTCAGAATTTAACACAGTGATTCACATGTGCAAAAAGTGATAAGATTTTATTAGGTTAAGAAATAATCAAACTACTGAAACATTAAAGAATTATTGTAGTTGCAGAAAAGTTTGTTTGCAACATAGAGCTTTTCAATATGACAATATCTAAGAACAATCATTTATCATTGTGTTTGTTTTTCTTCTTATCCAGGTACAATTGAGAAAAGATATCTTATGAATGTTGTCAGACTTGAGTGAGTATTGACATTTTGTTGTAGGATTCTTGAGTGCTCTTAAGTCTGCTTTTGATATATTTGAGATCCAGGTGCTACGATACAATGATACTGTTTAATGCATTTTAAGTTTGATTTAGATTATTATACTCCTGTAATAGACTGAAAATGATTAAATCTATTATTCTACAGGATAATTCACATTTTGCTGTTTTCACATAAAATATAAGTGTTCAAACACTTTTTAATAATAAACATTTAATTATAGTTTTCAATTATTGTGCTGTTTTAGAATCAACTGTTAGCTGTACATGTTTGTTATTGTTTGTTACAGATATGTTATAGATGATTTGACAGTTACATCTGAATACCAGATAAGCCTTAATATAAGTATCTGTTTTGAATCAAAGAAGACCTGCTATTTAAGTATGAAGGTGTTTGATCATTATAAACTTCCAAAAGTTTTCTGTAATTGGGGAACAGGATTTGAAATTCCTGGTAAGTCCAATAATACTAGTTACCAAAAAAGAAGGAGAATTTTCAGTAATGTCACTTGAAATTCTACGACACAAGATTACAATACATGTTTTCTTTACATCAGTAAAGTTCCATATTTGAAAATACACCATACCCTGAGAAAGCACTTTGAAAACCATCTAAAGAGGAAATTTGAAGATTTCTCTTAAACAACAACAACAATACTTTATGTTTAAGACAAATATGCAACATGGCATACATTTCATGCATTATAGTTCTAAAAGTCAAGTATAATGAAAATTTGTAAAAGTCTGTGTAAATTGTTATGGAAACATATATTTTCAATTGCTTGATTTCAATAAATGATATGTTATTTTGTTTTTGTAAGAATTTACATTTGTAATGATTCTTAACATATAGATTCCACAACTGCAACAAGTGTATTACGATATTTCTCCACTCGAGAGAGTTAAATTTTAATATTTAAAGCGTGAGGCTTGCCAAGCTTTTTGAACAATTTTAACAACTTTGACTGTTGAGAGTGGAGATATATGGTAATACACAAGTTACAGTGGTGGAATCTGTTTCTCTAATGATTTTTATCCTTCCTTTTCAAAGATTTGAGGAAAGTTGTGTACTTGTGATGTGATGGCATCAGACATGGTCGCCTTTTTTCATGACGTTACAATAAGAAAATTCAAAAGAAAAGAAGAAAATTTAACGTCACAATTAAATTTCAACCAATCATTTGTCGAGAACAGATTTTTCACTAGTGGAGAAATATTTTTCTCACACCGGTCAGGAAATGTGAAAATAGCACAAAAATTTGAGAAAATAAATACTCCCACTGTCCAAAAACACTGACCCATACTTGAGATTGATGTACCTTCACAAGGTCTTATGCAAGGATCCGGAAATTTTTCACCTAATTTCGGTCATTTTCATATAACTTAAAAGTTGGTGACCCTTTTCAAAAAAAGATTGTCAAAATCTCATTACTTCATGAGTATGCTCATACTCGTAGCATCAACAAACTTGTTTCACTGTTGCATCACATTTACTTCATGATTTATCCTACCATTTTCCTAAAATCAATCAAGAGCAATTAAAGGAAGGCAACAGTTTAAAAATAAATGATTTTAATAACTCAAAATGGTAATTTTCTCAGTCATCGCTTACGTTTCTTTAAATTCTGAAGTCAAAATTCAATCTGGATGTAATGCGCCACTACTAAAAAGAACAATTCCAGACTCATTTCTGGGATTAGTTTTGTTTATCAAATTCACAGGAAAACATCGGCTTTTTAATATTTTACCTTTATTAGTGTAAGAATATTAATGAAAATAGTTGCACTTGTTTTATTTAGCATGAAATCATTTTAAATTTACGATTTAGTGTCAAATCTGCTGAAGAGAATTTCAGGCATGTGTATTCCAGCAGCACCTGCATAAGGGGTATATATCTCCCAATTGATACAATATTCCAGTGCTTGCATTTCCTATCATGATTTTCTTGATAGAGGGTTGCTGCTCACAAGGAAGCTATTACAACAAGAGTTCCAAATGGTGAAGTTGAAATCATCTCTTCGTAAATTTTACGGATGCCATCACGAGTTTGTTGACCGTTATGGAATAACCATTTCACAAATGATATCGGATATGTTCCTTACGTCGTAACTACAATCCCCTTCCCTTTTATGAATGTGACCTACAAAATTAGAATATTTATCGGATTTGTTATCACATAAGCAACACGACGGGTGCCAAATGTGGAGCAGGATCTGCTTACCCTTCCGGAGCACCTGAGATCACCCCTAGTTTTGAGTGGGGTTCGTGTTGTTTATTCTTTAGTTTTCTATGTTGTGTCATGTGTACTATTGTTTGTCTGTTTGCCTTTTTTATTTTAAGCCATGGCGTTGTCAGTTTATTTTCGATTTATGAGTTTGACTTTCCCTTTGGTATCTTTCATCCCTCTTTTACATAGTTAACACAGCACGTGTGTAAGTAGTGAAAAAAATCTTTTTTCTACGTAAATTAAATCAAGTTTTAATTAAATCAAGTTTTAATTCAATTTGCATCATAATTATAGACTGACAATTGTCTTAACTGAAAAGTAATTAAATAATGACAGTTGGTATGGAATTTTAATTTTTTTATAATATTAGTTTAGAGCTTGTGATTAGAAGCCAGGTAAAGAGATTAGCGATCATTAGCCAATAGCTCCATGAGGCATTAATATAGTTATTAGGAGGGCCCTCAGGATTATTACACTTTACTGGAGTGGCAGTTTAATTCCATAAAATCGATAACCAAACAAAAATATATTCATAATGGCAGTTTTAAAACTCGATCTCAACAAAATGACTGAAGTTATTTCTGTTGAATAATAAAATTTGACCTAAATCCCAATAAATGATTTAGGACTTTTGAGTTTCCGAATCAGTCATGTCTGGCATATATGACCGTTTCCGGACCCTTGGTCTTATGTATATCTTATGGAGCAGACAGTGTAAGTTTTTTTTTAAGAAGAACAAGCCTAATATTGTTTAAAAACTCATTACTAGTATACTGCTAGTCAGAAAACTTAACTTGATATCAATTTTCCTTTCAGAGTTTTCACTTACAAAGTTCTTAGAGGAACAGAAAGAAGAACTATCAGACCAGTTATCAGCATCTGTAACCCAGACTTTATTGGATAAACTTGGTTTAACTGAATTCTTCCTGGATAACCAGTGTGACAGAACTAAGGATCCTTTCCTTACTGGCTGGAGAAATGGTAAGTCAAAGAGTCAATATGTAAGTCAAAAAGTCAATATTTATTTAAAATGGTATGTGAAAATGTTCATGTTCATATTAAATAAAAAAATTACAGCTTCTTAATTGTACCAAGCTTTTGTAATCCAAACTTTACAGAACATTGTTTCAATTTTATAGTTATTTCTAGCTTTAGAATACTTTCTTACAGAGATATAAAATTTTGTTGAACCCCTATATTTGTAAATGACTTTATTCTTTGTCTCTTTTGGATTTTGATGTGATTAAAGACTTTTTCTTAATGTACACATTTGGAATTAATCATTGATTTGATCTTTTTTTAGATTGCCCAAGTAGTGATTTGTCACTAACTTTACCATCATCAGTATCCTGTGTAGTGACAACTGACTGTTCAGCCTTAACCTGTTGTGCACACATAAAGTTAATCAGCCGTACTCTCAGTACAAACATAGCAATAGATCCCTGTAATTACACCATCAGTATAAGTATAGAAAAGCTACAAGTACAACTATCTCTACTGAAATACACATGGGGAAAGGAAGAACAATTTTCACTACAAGGTGGAATAGTTCTCAAGTAAGTTTATAAAATATTCCTCAAATTAGGTTAAAAAGTTGAATTGTATTAATTGTCATAAAGATAAACTTAAAATATTATGTCCTTCAGGTTTTTATTTTCTTATTTCAGTGCTTTTTATGTAAATTTAAATCTTCTTTTCATGTAGGTATACTATATACAACTTACAAAGTGAGAAGATGTTTATGATAGATCTGAGTTTACATATCTGTTTGGAACAGAGTGATCCCAATAGCTGTGTTTTCAATGTTACTATTCTGAAGAATGCTAAACTTCCCAAACCTCTATGTAACTTGGACATGGGATTCATACAGGACGGTAAGTTTCTACTGAAGAACTGTAATAACACTGTCTTGTAAGTTTGTGTGGAAGATCTGTTATACTTTACAAATATAACACTGTCTTGACTATAGAGGAGTTTTTGTTTTGAAATTGTTAAACTAATCAAGCAACTATTCAAGTTACTTTATTGTAAAAAAATAAAATGTACACAAAACATGTAAACTTTCAGAATTATTAACTTTGACAATAACTGTCCTATAACAGAAAAATGTTGCATATCCCAGTCACAATGTTAATTTTGAACTCTTTAACCAAGGATAAATACAAGTAGGTTAACAATTCATAAACATCAACATAATGTTTTCTTTTATGCCTATCTTTAAATGATTTACTGAATTTTTGGTATTTTGTTTTAGATTTCTCCTTTACCAACTGGCTAACAGAGAACAGTATAGTGAACACGGGGACTTTAAAGGATATCTTTGTGGTACAACTTCTGAGAGAACTTGGTGTAGACCAGTATATGATGCCATCTCCCTGTGATGTACAATCTACACCATATATACCTACAGACAGTCAGGGATGGAATTCAGATAGTATGTATTTCTGATCAGGCATATTATGTTGTGTTGAAAATCTTCTTATAGAATGTAAATCCTTTATTAACTGTATTACAAATATAAACAAATGTGTACAGTTCGTTTTTTTAAATTTTGTTTTGTTATATAGAAAGTAGATTTGAAACTTATCATTTGTTTTCATGGTTTTTGCAGTTGTTTTTTTTTTTTTTTTTTTTAAGGTTTATGGAATTCACATTAGCTGCATATTGTGTTTTCATTGCAGTAAGGGTATATATACTCTTATTAAGAAGTAAAACTTAAATATGTAAAACAATCAATAGTCAAAACTTAAATATTTTGTCTCCAGAATGTATGTCTGATAAACCAGTGATGTTAGGGAAGCTCCCGTCTGATACGTCCTGTTATTTGTCGGACACCTGTACAGGTATACACTGCTGTATACAGATACCCCTGCTAGGACGAGCAATTACTGTGTACTTAGACCTGGATACATGTCATTATACATTTACCATTGGAATAGAGAAATTCATCCACAAGATATCTATTCTGGAAATAGAGTATGGTACTATACACTCTTTCTCCATGTTTGGATTTGTAAACATAAAGTAAGCTTTTTTTATTATAATTGTTTTTTTTTAGTTTTATAGATTGAAAGCTAGTAGTGATATTGAGTGACAATGTTTATCAAATGATGCCTTATCAATGTTTGAGCCAGTTTAACTTTACAAATAGAAACAAAGAAATATCTTTTTATTAGGAAATTTTTAATCCAAAGTAAATCTTACTTTCATACAAGTTTATGGTTTAATTATGTGTCATTCTCCAAGGTGATCTATTATTTTTTTCAATTAAACAGGGAAAAAAAGGATTTGAATTGTTTTTGTTTTCCAGTTATAAGATAGAAGAGTTATACAACGAGGGGATGTTCATAGTTAGTATGACAGCTAGTGTATGTTTAGAATCTAATGGTCCTTGTGAACTGGATATACAAGTGCTGGATAATGTCAAACTTCCAAAACCTTTATGTAACTTCAATCAAGGATTCACTATACCAGGTATAAGTCTATTTAAAGATAGTTTACTTCAATCAAGGATTCGCTATACCAGGTATAAGTCTATTTAAAGATAGTTTACTTCAATCAAGGATTCACTATACCAGGTATAAGTCTATTTAAAGATAGTTTACTTCAATCAAGGATTCGCTATACCAGGTATAAGTCTATTTAAAGATAGTTTACTTCAATCAAGGATTCACTATACCAGGTATAAGTCTATTTAAAGATAGTTTACTTCAATCAAGGATTCGCTATACCAGGTATAAGTCTATTTAAAGATAGTTTACTTCAATCAAGGATTCACTATACCAGGTATAAGTCTATTTAAAGATAGTTTCCTTCAATCAAGGATTCACTATACCAGGTATAAGTCTATTTAAAGATAGTTTACTTCAATCAAGGATTCGCTATACCAGGTATAGGTCTATTTAAAGATAGTTTACTTCAATCAAGGATTCACTATACCAGGTATAAGTCTATTTAAAGATAGTTTACTTCAATCAAGGATTCACTATACCAGGTATAGGTCTATTTAAAGATAGTTTACTTCAATCAAGGATTCACTATACCAGGTATAAGTCTATTTAAAGATAGTTTCAATGTTTATCAAGAGAATTTGTAACAATAAGAACCTATGAAAAGAACCATCTTTAAGCCTTTAAAATATCTTTTTTGGGAGAATCTATTGTTTATCTTAAATATTTGATGTATAACTTAACTAAATAATTTCATATGTGATGTCACTGTGTCATACTAGGGCAAAAATGCTGCAACAGTGTCACGCATGTACCTAAAAACGCATGTGTCACAGGTGTGGCATTTTTGCTAGTGATTTATCCACTAAATAGAAAAAAATAAGAAAAATATGAGAAGTATATATACAATAGACATACACATGCTATGATTTGAATGTTTTTGTATAAAAAAAACTCATCTGCCTATTTTTTTCCAAAAAAAACAACAAAATTGAAAATATATAAGTTAAAAGTTTTAACTTTTTTCCTGTAGATTTTTCCCTGTCTTCTTGGTTAGATAAGAATAAGATAGATATGACAGTACAGTTACAATCGTATGCCAGAGACTTACTGATGGAAGAACTAGGAATAGCTGGGTATTTACAGAGTACTCAATGTCAATTCTCAGACTACCAGTTAAATACAGACAGATGGGACCTAGGTCGTAAGTACAGACATTTTTATATCTGTGTGGCCTAATAACAATCATCTCTATAAGATACCTGTTTTTTTTTTTTTTTTATTATTTCATATGTATTTTTCTTCTCAAGGCCCAGGACAAATGAGAGTGCAAAAAACTTAATCTCAATAATGCCTACTAGCACATCTGTGATATTTTATGACAGAGGAATTTTTTCTATCAATTAAAAAAAATAAATTGATATTTTGCTCAAACAGATTTAAATAAAACATTTTTTGTAAAATATTTTTATGCCCCACCTACGATAGTAGAGGGGCATTATGTTTTCTGGTCTGTGGCTCCGTTCGTTCGTTCGTTCGTTCGTTCGTTCGTCCCGCTTCAGGTTAAATTTTTGGTCGAGGTAGTTTTTGATGAAGTTGAAGTCCAATCAACTTGAAACTTAGTATATATGTTCCTTATTATATGATCTTTCTAATTTTAATGTCAAATTAGAGTTCTGACCCCAATTTCACGGTCCACTGAACATAGAAAATGATAGTGCGAGTGGGGCATCCGTGTACTGGGGACACATTCTTGTTTTTAGAAGTTTAAATGTGAAGCTCTGTTACTTAAATAAGTGAATTGTTTGACATTTTATAGTGTGTGGAGTCGACTTGTCATTACCTACCCTCCCTAAGAATCTTGCCTGTAGGTTACCAGATTATTGTACTGGGATACAGTGCTGTGTGTATATCCCTGTCCTAGATATGTATGTAGAAGCACATCTTCTGCTGGATATATGTGATCTAAGACTCAGTATTGGATTGGAGAATATGGTCATCAATGAATCCTTGACTGATTACAATTTTAATACAGAGAAAATTGTCTCCCTTGGAAATATGGTGAGATTAAAGTAAGTATAGATATCTGTCTTGTTTGTTCAGTAAGGAATTAAAAGCCTTATGTTATCATCAGATTTACTAATAGACTTTAATTGATTGAAGGTAAAAGAAAACCTGCACTGACTAGGCCAAAATAAAAATATAGCTTGTTGGGCGTTTGCCGATCGACCCACTAAAAGTGGTGCCAACTCAATAATTATTTTCAACCAATTTTTAGCTCACCTGGCCCGAAGGGCCAAGTGAGCTTTTCTCACCACTTGGCGTCCGTCGTCCGTCGTCCGTCGTCGTCGTCCGTCGTCGTCCGTCGTCGTCGTCGTCGTTAACTTTTTACATTTTGAACTTCTTCTAGAGAACCACTGAATGGAATGAAACCAAACATGGCATGAATGTTCCTTATGAGGTGCTGACCAAGTGTTGTTACTTTGTAGCCAATCCATCATCCAAGATGGCCGCCAGCGGGGGACTTAGTTTAACATAGGACGCTATGGGAAATGCATACACATGACTTCTTTTAGAGAACCACTGAATGGAATGAAACCAAACATGGCATGAATGTTCCTTATGAGGTGCTGACCAAGTGTTGTTACTTTGTTGCCGATCCATCATCCAAGATGGCCGCCAGCCGGGGACTTAGTTTAACATAGGACCCTATGGGAAATGCATACAAATGACTTCTTTTAGAGAACCACTGAATGGAATAAAACCAAACATAGCATGAATTATCCTTATGGGGTGCTGACCAAGTGTTGTTACTTTGTAGCCGATCCATCATCCAAGATGGCCGCCAGCGGGGGACTTAGTTTAACATAGGACCCTATGGGAAATGCATACAAATGACTTTTTCTAGAGAACCACTAAATGGAATGAAACCAAACATTGCATGAATGTTCCTTATGGAGTGCTGACTAATTGTTGTTACTTTGTAGCCGATCCATTATCCAAGATGGCCGCCAGCGGGGACTTAGTTTAACATAGGACCCTATGGGAAATGCATACAAATGACTTCTTCTAGTGAACCACTGAATGGAATGAAACCAAACATGGCATGAATGTTCCTTATGTGGTGCTGACCAAGTGTTGTTACTTTGTAGCAGATCCATCATCAAAGATGGCCCCCAGCAGGGGACTTAGTTTAACATAGGACCCTATGGGAAATGCATACAAATGACTTCTTTTAGAGAACCACTGAATGGAATGAAACCAAACATGGCATGAATGTTCCTTATGAGGTGCTGACCAATTGTTGTTACTTTGTTGCTGATCCATCATCCAAGATGGCCACCAGCAGGGGACTTAGTTTAACATAGGACCCTATGGGAAATGCATACAAATGACTTCTTTTAGAGAACCACTGAATGGAATAAAACCAAACATAGCATGAATGTTCCTTATGGGGTGCTGACCAAGTGTTGTTACTTTGTAGCCGATCCATCATCCAAGATGGCCGCCAACGGGGGACTTAGTTTAACATAGGACCCTATGGGAAATGCATACAAATGACTTCTTCTAGAGAACCACTAAATGGAATTAAACCAAACATAGCATGAATGTTCCTTATGGGGTGCTGACCAAGTGTTGTTACTTTGTAGCTGATCCATTATCCAAGATGGCCACCAGCGGGGGACTTAGTTAAACATAGGACCATATGGGAAATGCATACAAATCACTTCTTCCAGTGAACCACTGAATGGAATGAAACCAAACATGGCATGAATGTTCCTTATGTGGTGCTGACCAAGTGTTGTTACTTTGTAGCCGATCCATCATCCAAGATGGCCGCCAGCGTGGGACTTAGTTTAACATAGGACCCTATGGGAAATGCATACAAATGACTTCTTTTAGAGAACCACTGAATGGAATGAAATCAAACATGGCATGAATGTTCCTAATGTGGTGCTGACCAAGTGTTGTTACTTTGTAGCCGATCCATTATCCAAGATTGCCGCCAGCAGGGGACTTAGTTTAACATAGGACCCTATGGGAAATGCATACAAATGACTTCTTTTAGAGAACCACTGAATGGAATAAAACCAAACATTGCATGAATGTTCCTTATGAGGTGCTGACCAAGTGTTGTTACTTTGTAGCCGATCCATCATCCAAGATGGCCGCCAGCAGGGGACTTAGTTTAACATAGGACCCTATGGGAAATGCATACAAATGACTTCTTTTAGAGAACCACTGAATGGAATAAAACCAAACATGGCATGAATGTTCCTTATGAGGTGCTGACCAAGTGTTGTTACTTTGTAGCCGATCCGTCATCCAAGATGGCCGCCAGTGGGGGACTTTTGAATGAAATTAAACATGTTCCTTTTCTTATAAATGAGGTTGTGTTGTCACTTTTAGCCAAATTTTATATTTTTTTATATGATTTCAAAAACCCAAGTAGAATCAGGTGAGCGATACAGGCTCTTGAGAGCCTCTAGTTTATTTTTTTTATTTTTTTATTTTCGAGTCTGACATCGCGTGTCCAGGTTTCCGACCTCTGTAATTCAGCAGTTTAAAAATCTGTGTCTTTAAAACGTTTGCCCCCATTGTAGTTTAAATAAAAGCTTTGATACTACATTGATTTATCCGATGAAATATCAGCAATTTCAAACTTCAGGGTTTTAACTGTACAATTTCGATCACATGATTAACTGGTTGATTTGCCTGAGATCAATGATTAACCTTTAAGAGTCAAATATGGGAGGGATCAGTTCAATGAAAGAACATTATGGCGTCTTTGGTAGATCTCGAACTGTCAAAAAGACCTAGTTATTTCCCAGTGTTTTCACTTTTAAGAATAAAAAGGTGCATACACTTTCTGAGATTGGTGGATAGTGCTCAATAAATCATTCCTAAAGCATTTAAGGAAAGGTTTACCCTTTCTCTGACAACATGCATGGTCCTTTTCTATTTTTCAATCATTTACGGATATTTTATTACTGTTTAGTGGTTTCAACTAAACTGGTGAACCTTAATGGCTTTACAGGAGGTATTCCCATTGTCAAGGGATTCATTAGAATTCCGTATTTTTAAGATTTCTTGTCCTTGCATCATTTTCCCCCCAAATCAAATAGAGGACAAAACGAAACAAAATCTTGTAAATGATTATAGATTATTGTGTTATGCCTTCCAATTATCAATGAATGTCAATTTAATGTTATTTTAGAATTGAAATTAACAGGGGATTACTTGGATATGAAATGGCATTTAATGATAAAATAGAAACATCTATTCGGTCAAAGTGTAAACACAAAGTGAGAGTTGTAGAAGAGAGACAATTTAGGCGGGAAAAGTACTAAAACAAGTACATGTACTGTCAAATCTTTTCAAATAATTTTTGGTGCAATGATTCAAACATTAAAAAAACTTATCAAACACAACATTTAAAGTTGGTATTTATGTTTGAATTAGCAAATATAATATTTCGTTCTAACCCACCTTTGAAAAACAAACAAAAGTCATAAAACAAAAATTAGGTTTAGATGCATCTTGGGAATATGTTAGCTTTTATTTAAACATGTCTGCATTAATATTTAATAACTTATACAAAGGGTAATCCACTTTTTCTTTGATATGAAATAAAAAAACTTATTTTAGTTGTGAATTTTTAATTTGAAAAATGTAAATGCTGATGAAAATTCCAATTTAACCATTGGGAACTTTTTAAACTAGTGTCAGTTAATTATGAACCTGTTAATAAAAATACATAACTTAAGTTAAACAACTAAAAGGAAGAGAAAAGGTAAACCTACTGTATAACATTGTACATAATCACTCTTATCAGAAAAGATGGAGAAGGATAGTAATGAATTCAAATTATTAAAAGTATCTAGGCATTTTAATTCAAAGCTTAATTTAATAAAAATGTAACTTATTTTCATTTGTAATAATGCATATGTCCTGTATATTAAAATGCATGTCTTTTTCTATTTAATATAATATAACCAACATGACTTGTAAGTAAATGTATGATTATGTCACAAACACGAAAGGTGAATAATTCTAATATCCACCATTTTCTACATTTGAAAATGCCTGTACCAAGTCAGGAATATGACAGTTCTTGTCCAATCGTTTTTGATGCGTTTTGTTTTTTGATTTTGCCATGTTATTATGGACTTTCCGAATTGATTTTCCTCTAAGTTCAGTATTTTTGTGATTTTACTTTTTGCTTACCACAGTACTATAAAAAAAATCCTGGGGAAAATACTGTATTAAATTATATGAAATATATACCGGTAAGCAAACATTAAACAGCAGAAAATATACAAGATCCTATATAAAAGAAAGAATAAGACACATACCTGCCGACAAATATAGCACAAATACATTATTACATGAATAGAAGTTTATCAAAAAAAAAATTTAAAAAATGCCTACCTACCCATCTCTTAAAGGGTAGGGTAGGCAAATTACCAACAAACATTTTTTTAATAGTGGTCCCATACTTATTCTTCTCTCTTTTGGGTAAACGGGTGAAGTCACAATGACCTAGAAAAACTTCATGCAGGTAATAAGGCACGCTAGCAGTTTATTTCTGGTTTTAAGTTCAAAAGAATATTGGTACATTTTCTAAAACTGATACGACTAGAAACTGACATGTTGAAGACAAACTTACTTAAGATTAATGTAAGAAATATTTGTTTTTATCATATATTCATAAATTTTTCTCTTTTATCTAATTATAAAAAAAGAAGATGTGATATGACTGCCATTGAGACAACTCTTCACAAGAGACTAAATGACACGAAATTAAGAACTATAAGTCATGGCCTTCAACAATGAGCAAGGCACATACTGCAGAGTCAGCTATAAAAGGTCTCAAAATGACAAATGTAATACACTTTATACAAGAAAACTAACAGCCTGATTTATGTACAAGACTAGCTGATTATTGAGTTCTGTGTAAAAATAATCTTGTCTGTGCTCACTCACCCAATGTTGATTACAAAAGTTTTTCTTTCTACAGTTACAAGATAGTGGATTTACAAGCTGAAGAGAAGATTTTATTCAGTTTAAAGCTTGAGATATGTTTTGAGACCAAAGGAGACTGTATATACAGCTATGATGTGTTCAAAGATACAAAGATTTCCAAACAACCTTGTGACTGGAATGAAGGATTTCCTATTCCAAGTAAGGAATCTGAGTATTTTACAGCATTGCTCATACTTGTGTTTATCTGTTATTTTCTAAGCTATTTTGATTTCAAGAACTATTTCATTGTTGAAATAAGTATTTTTGGAGGTCATTGTTTTGGATGATTGTAAATTTTATATGCTTTATATAACGTCACATCCAAAATTGAATTATTAAGAAAAAAATATGAATTATTATCCTATAAATTCACTTGCTTATAATAGCATTTTATTTTTTTCTATAAGCAGGGGAGGATCAATCATTTTTCAACAGAGGGGTGTTCCAACTATATGTCCCCATTCAAATGCATTGACTGCCGAAAAAAATTCTGAACCCTCCCCTAGGATCCACCACTGATTAGAGTATTTATTTATAAAGAAATATGCTACAGTTATTGACTTTATGAATTTTTAAAGGGAGGTAACTTTAACACACACATATTTATATAAATGAAGATATTTAAAGGAAATGAGGTTGGATATGGTTGTTTATGTCATATGGGATTTAAATGACACATTTGATCGAAATGGACCCATGAAGGCAAAGCAGCCTAGGTTAGAGGATGAACATGTTTGAGAGAGTTTCATATATAAAAAAGAAAAGAGTCTTTAAAGCATGATGAAATTGTTTACTTTTAGATTTCAAGTTAAGTGACTGGTTGACAGAGCAGCAGTTACCTTCAAATGTTACACAGCTGTCAGAATTGATGACATCCAAATTGTTAGAACATTTAGGTATAGCCGAATATTTACAGCAGCCAGGATGTGATCTGACATCTAATCCTCTATACAGTACTGCTAATAGTCATGGGTGGAACACAGGTATGTTTATTATTATGATTTTTAAAAAAATAGGATATTGCTGAAACTTAGCTTCTTTTTATTGGGTACAGTATGCCTTTGTTTTTTTTATTTAATACTTAAACTAAAATTTCTAAATAGGGATTATAAATTGATATCAATCTTTTTGAAATGCAACAAGACAACACTGTAGTTAAGGTCTGTTTTGTTATTTTTGTAGAATGTGATGGAATCCTAATGTTACCAGACTTACCTGGTGGTATGATTTGTCACCTGGATTCTACCTGTACCTCTGTTACCTGTTGCACACCTGTTGGACTGATTAACAGAAACATCAACTTCTACCTGACCATTGATCCATGTAATTCAGTCTTCAAACTTGGAATAGAGGAATATCAGTTTGAGTTCTCTTTATATGAAACAGATTTCAACGTACAGAAACAATTCAATGTGGAAAGAATAATAAATATTAAGTGAGTTAAACATTGTTTAAAGATTTACGAAGAAAGAGAGTAGAATTAGTGGTTTTATTTCAAATTCAAATCTTGATCTTGATTATATACAATGTCACGTCCTTTGAAATTACCACTTTGTGCATGTGTTAATAACGTACTGGACAACTTGGGACCCTTAATACAATTTCTGTGAGCCATGTATCTGGCTCTTATGTGAATTACATCTAGGTAATGATATCCAGAGGTTGAAGGTTAAGGGATGATAATAAATGGAAAAGACATCAAGATTCTAATCAAAACCATGATAAAAGAAAGACAGAAACAACATTGCTTAAGGGGGCTCGCGGGTCTAAATCATTTTTTTGTTTAATATAGGATTTCGCTATATTTTTTTATAAATGAATTTTATCATATACTTAATAGAAAAATGAAATAAAAAAATGGAGTCACCCTTCATTTAGGGTGAGAATCTGTCTCCGAAAAAAAGCATACATTTTTGTTAATGTCTTTTTTTTCTGTTGAACTAATAGGAGAAATAGAGGTAATATCGAAATACAAAAAGAACTAAATTGCAGGAATTGCTTAAATTTTACAATTGTTAGTTTATGTACAGCTTATTTGAACATTAATAAAAAAATATAGGTCACCTATGAGTTTAAAAAGATAGAATGAAATTTCAAAACAGTGTGGCTGTCGCCATTGATTGACACATTAAATTCATCCATTGACTGGGACAATTTAGGTGAACGTTTGTATGTAACGACCACTGCTCACTATGTACTTTTTAAAGACACTTAAACTATGGGGTCACCAAAGGTTCTCAACACCTTAATAAAGTAATTCGAAAAACTAATCAGAAATAACACGATGTTTTGATTTATATCAATTATATAATTCAAAAACATAAAGGTTATTCCTGATTAATTTTTGAATTATTTTATAATTAAAGGCGTTAAGAAACCTTTGGTGACCCCACAGTTTAAATGTCTATCGTAGGTACGTCGTGAACAGTGGTCGTTACAGACAAACGTTCATGTAAATTGTCCCAGTCAATGGATGAATTTAATGTGTCAATCAATGGCCACAGCCACACTGTTTTGAATTTCATTCTATTTCAATTTTAAGGGGGCTCGCGGGTTTAAATCAAATTTTTTATTTAATATAGGGTTTCTCTTTATTTTTTTATAAACGAACTTTATCTTATACTTAATAGAAAAATGAAATAAAAAAATGGGGTCACCATTCATTTACGCTCACAATCTTCCTTCGAAAGAAGCGTACATTTTTGTTGATGTCCTTGTTTTCTGTTGAACTAATAGGAGAAATATCTAATATCGAAATAAAAAAAGAACTAAATTACAGAAATCGCTTAAATTTTAAAATTATTTAGTTTATGTACAGCTTATTCGAAAACAACAATAAAAAATATAGGTCACAGATGAGTTAAAAAAGATATTTCAATTTTAATGCCAAAAAATGGCATTTTTGTACCAAAGGGAGATAATTTGGAGCTTTTGCAATGATATCAACATTTTAAAAGTCACCTGGGGCCAACACGAATTGATTTTTGGAATGATTTTTTGGATCATATGATAAAGTAACAACTACTAAAGGTAATAAATAAAATTTGTAATGAAAAATTAAAGTTTGATTTTTTGAGGAAAATCTTATGCCCGCGAGCCTCCTTAATGCCAAAAAATGACATTTTTGAACCAAAGGGAGATAATTTGGAGCTTTTTCAATGATTTAAACATTTAAAAAGTCTTCTGGGGCCAAACCAAATCCAATTTTTTGGGTTGATTTTTATACCATTTCATAAAGTAATAACTAATAATAAAATAGATAAAATTTATAATGAAAAAACAAATGTTTATTTTTTTGCTGAAATTTTTGATACTACACTTAAAACTGCAGATTGAATAAACAGTATAAAACAGTGTTAAAATTAGATGCTTTGAAAGAGTAAGAAGTTCTTTCTTCTATTGTGGCACTCATCTAATTGATCATGGAAAGTAAAAGATTAGTCCAGTATCTATAAAAACCACACACAGATACTCCTTGGAGAAATGTTTTTAGATAATGTTTAAATGTATATCCAACATTGTTACTGCGTCTGTTTTTTCCACGCACTTTAGTTCAAACAGTTCTGTTACTTGGTTTAATACCTCAATCTTTCTCTTGAAATCTGCATATTATTATAAACATAGATATATATAATTCAGTGAATGATTGACTTCTTTCTTATAGTTACAAGATAACAGATATACCAGGAGAAAATGTATATTACCTTGACCTTGATGTCAAGGTGTGTTTTAATGATTTACTTCCTTATTATAGCTACAAGATAACAGATATACCAGGAGAAAATGTATATTACCTTGACCTTGATGTCAAGGTGTGTTTTAATGATAGGGGACCTTGTACAATTGAAGCAACTATATTTTCTAACACTAAACTCCCCAAACTTCAGTGTAGCTGGCAGAAAGGATTCTTAAAGTCAGGTAAGTTTTACCTACAGTTTTACCTACAGTTTTACTCAATTATATCATGTATATATTTCATTACTTCATACTAGGGATGTCAAAAGATCTGAAATTTAATACTCGAATACTCGGTCAAGATACTCGAGTATTCGTGAGTACTCGGATGAATCTTAAACTTCTATTGAAAAGTTTAGATTTAAGGTGGAATGCAGTGTTTTTGTTATTACCTTTCATAAACATAAGTCAAACGTACTACTTAAAGTCTGATACAGTAGACAATATATGTATCATCTGTTCCTGAGAAGTTGGTATTTTTTATGATACGTCCATTAATTTGTCAACAAGAATATTGGACTTCAAATTACTTGTGCTTTTTCGTGCTGCTCAGTCTTACTTGTTATGTGTTGTTTGGTTTTATTTGGCACCATCGTTTGTCTGATTGTTTTTTTTTTTTAGCAATGACGTTGTCAGTTTATTTTCAACTTTTGAGTTTGAATGTCGCTCTCCTAATTTTGCCTATCTTTTAATTGTAAATTAAACAATTATAGTTAAATTTTAACTACTGTGTATTTAAATTAATTTAAATGTACATCTCATACCAATCATGTTTACATAGAAGTCTTGATTAACAAACAAAGATAAGTTTTACGGCTTGTGTAATGAGTTAATTATTAATCCATGAAAGTGTTGATCTGTGTACAAACACCATTAAAAATGTCTCCAATCAGTTGTGTATGGTTTACCGCTTGTCACTCTGATTTTGTTCTTGTTTAGAAATATGATATGGTCAACAATTTCAGACGAAAGACTGTTTGATTTCCTTTTGTTGTTACAAGTAGTGAACATGAAAACATTCCCTTGGAAGAAAAGAACTTTGCTGGTACTACATGTACTATAACAAACAGAAGCCTCATGATAAACATATTTATGCTCTTTATTGGTTTTATTTAGTATTTCGAATGTGATATTTCAACGGAACTAAAGTGAGTGGAAATGTGAAGAGAACATATCTCAAGATGTATAACAGGCAAACGAATATGAGTACTAAAACTGTACTCGAGTACTCTGTCTTCCGATCAAGTACCCGAGTACTCGAGTACTTGTTGTCATCCCTAGTTTATACCTCACTTTTGTCTTAACAAAAGCAATGAATAACATAAATTGTATTAGAAGATTATTGAACTATCATACTTTGATCTTTAATGTCTCAATATTTGCATTACAGTTTTATTATATTTTTGACTGGTTTTAGCTCTAAAATAAAGTTTTGAACATTGTTCCATTGATAATCTAAAGCAGTTAATTTGTTCCAGTTTGATAGCCACCTTACTGATGTTTTAGTGTTACTGTTTTTTTTTTTTATAGATTGGTCATTGTCTGACTGGTTTTCCTTGAAGAATTTCAGTCCAAACCTAACACTGCCAGATGAAGGTATACTACAGCTGATGAAGGATTTAGCACTGACTTCGTTTTTACTGGACAAACCATGTGACTCGTCTGATCCAGGCTCTGTGTTTGCTACATCTTATCAAGGTTGGAGTTTAGGTAAGCAGTTGCTTCTTCATTATGCTTTTATAGAAAAATGTTTTTGTATAATTTATTGACTACAATTTACAAAGCAATAGGTGCAAAAAGGGCCTAATTGTCTCCAATGTCAAACCAATTATTTGCAGACGAAAAGTAGATAAGTAAATATGTGAGATGGTGATAGAATAGGTCTAACTTATCTATTTAAATGTTGACAGTTTCATCCAATTAGGCCCAAAATAAGGATTTTGGTGAAATTTAAAAATATCCTTATCTTTCAACCAAATTTAAGCTTCAAACACAGAGCTTAGAATCTGTGAATTAAAAGCTTTCGGGGTAGATGTGTTAGTGTTAGAACAATCAATATGTTACAAGATTAGATGCCACCATATTTGAGACAAATCCAACCTAATGTTTTACCAAGTAGATTATAAGTTCAGTACATATTCCATAGCAACTTTAATTTGAAAAGTATTCAAAAAGATTACCAAATGTTTGTAGTTGCATATATTTTCTTTATAGATTTTGCCAAAGCCTTTATTTTTTTTCTTTGTAGGTTGCCAAGATAGCGTTGTTAGATTACCTCCCCTAATGGAAGATCTGAACTGTTACCTTGATGAATCCTGTACAGGGATACAGTGTTGTGTAAATGTTGGTTTTATCAAAAGAAGTTTCCACAGTTTCTTCACAGTTGATACCTGTAACTATGTGATTAGTTTTGGTATAGAGAAACTCAAATTTGATGTTACTTTGGACGATGTAACATATGGTGAATGGAATCAGTTTGACCTCTTTGGGGTTATCTCTGTCAGGTATGATTACTGTATATGTCACTGTCTGGTAGGATTACTGTTTTTGACAAGTCACTGTCAGTAATTGCATATGATATTTCAATGACGGGTATGAATACTGTATTTGATGTGTCACTGTCAGGAATGAATACTGCATTTGATATGTCACTATCAGGTATGAATACTGCATTTGATGTGTCACTGTCGGGTATGAATACTGCATTTGATACGTCACTATCAGGTATGAATACTGCATTTGATGTGTCACTATCAGGTATGAATACTGCATTTGATATGTCACTATCAGGTATGAATACTGCATTTGATGTGTCACTATCAGGTATGAATACTGCATTTAATGTGTCACTATCAGGTATGCATACTGCATTTGATACGTCACTATCAGGTATGAATACTGCATTTGATGTGTCACTATCAGGTATGAATACTGCATTTGATATGTCACTATCAGGTATGAATACTGCATTTGATGTGTCACTATCAGGTATGAATACTGCATTTGATACGTCACTATCAGGTATGAATACTGCATTTGATATGCCACTATCAGGTATGAATACTGCATTTGATATGTCACTATTAGTAATTTTATATGATATGTCACTACCAGGTATGCATACTGCATTTGATATGTCACTATTAGTAATTGTATATGATATGTCACTGTCAGGTATGCATACTGCAAAGCTATGTCGCTGTCAGGTATTGCATGATATGTCATTTTTAGTTAAGAATACAGTAACTGCTGTCATTGACAGGTATGAATACTACTGATAATATGACTCTGTCATGTATGAATACTGCATTTGATGTGTCACTATCAGGTATGAATACTGAATTTGATATGTCACTCAGTTATGAACACTGCATATGTTATGTCACTGTCGGGTATGAGAACTGTATTTGATATGTCACTGTTGGGTATGAATACTGCATTTGATATGTCACTATCAGGTATGAATACTGCATTTGATACGTCACTATCAGCTATGAATACAGCATTTGATACGTCACTGTCGGGTATGAATACAGCATTTGATACGTCACTGTCGGGTATGAATACTGCATTTGATACGTCACTGTCGGGTATGAATACTGCATTTGATATGTCACTGTCGGGTATGAATACTGCATTTGATATGTCACTATCACGTATGAATACTGCATTTGATACGTCACTATCAGCTATGAATACAGCATTTGATACGTCACTGTCGGGTATGAATACAGCATTTGATACGTCACTGTCGGGTATGAATACTGCATTTGATACGTCACTGTCGGGTATGAATACTGCATTTGATACATCACTGTCGGGTATGAATACTGCATTTGATACGTCACTGTCGGGTATGAATACTGCATTTGATACGTCACTGTCGGGTA
Organism: Mytilus galloprovincialis; assembly: GCF_965363235.1. Lineage (NCBI taxonomy): Eukaryota > Metazoa > Mollusca > Bivalvia > Mytilida > Mytilidae > Mytilus > Mytilus galloprovincialis. The sequence goes on from NC_134839.1 coordinate 109,404,256, forward strand.
TGAATACTGCATTTGATACGTCACTGTCGGGTATGAATACTGCATTTGATACGTCACTGTCGGGTATGAATACTGCATTTGATGCGTCACTATCAGGTATGAATACTGCATTTGATGCGTCACTACCAGGTATGCATACTGCATTTGATGTGTCACTACCAGGTATGAATACTGCATTTGATGCATCACACTTTCAGGTATGAATACTGCATTTGATATGTCACTATCAGCTATGAATACTGCATTTGATATGTCAGTCGGGTATGAATACTGCATTTGATGTGTCACTGTCGGGTATGAATACTGCATTTGATACGTCACTATCAGGTATGAATACTGCATTTGATGTGTCACTATCAGCTATGAATACTGCATTTGATATGTCACTGTCAGGTATGAATACTGCATTTGATATGTCACTGTCGGGTATGAATACTGCATTTGATATGTCACTGTCGGGTATGAATACTGCATTTGATATGTCACTGTTGGGTATGAATACTGCATTTTATATGTCACTGTCGGGTATGAATACTGCAATTGATATGTCACTGTTGGGTATGAATACTGCATTTGATATTTCACTGTCGGGTACTCTAAATGATGTTTCACTGTCATGTATGAATACTGCCTATGATATGCCAATGTCAGGTATGAAAACTGTATTTGATGTGTCACTATCAGGTATGAATACTGCATATGATCAGTTATTGTCAAATATGAATACTATTTTCATATTTTACTGCTAAGTATGAATACTGCATATGTGTCACTGTCAGTAGATAGATATAGGAAGCTGTGGTGTGAGTGCCAATGAGACAACTCTCAGTCCAAATAACAATACTGTTTATGATATGTCACTGTTAAGTAGGATTAGTGCATTTGATAGGTCTATGTCAGGTATGAATATTGCATTTGATATGTCACTGTCAGGTAGTCTTACTGTATATGATATGTCATTGTCAGATATGCTTACTGTATATGATATGTCACTGTTAAGTAGGATTAGTGTATTTGATATGTCACTGTCAAGTATGATTATCCTTTATGATATGTCACTATCTGGTAAGAAAACTAAATCTGATATATTGCTTTCTTCTTTGATTACACATTTTCTTTTTCAAATCATTTAAATTCTCAGTTTTTTGTATACTTACCAGTTCCTATATATATATTTATATATCTATCTTAATAGTAAATACAAATGTATATTTTTCAGGTATATGATAGATAACTTACAAGAGGATGGTTTGTATCTTGTATCATTGACACTGGGAGTATGCTGGGAATCCGATGGATCAAACTGTCAACAACATGTTATACTTAATAATGCTTTGTTACCTAAACCCTTGTGTAACTGGAATAAACCATACAACATACCAGGTAAGTTTACTGTGTAATCAGAATAAACAATACGAAATACCTAGTACATTGGTAGGCTTACTGTATATTTGGATAAATGTTAAGGAATATATTAAAAGTTTGCTGTATAATTATACCCCCGCTTTAAAAATGGGGGGGATATACTGTTTTACCTCTGTCTGTCAGTCCGTCCGTCAGTCCGTCAGTCAGTCCGTCCCATGAAACTTTCGTCACATTTTTCTCAGGAACTACACATCCACCCTTTCTGTAATTTGGTATCAACATTTATATATGTCAGCCATACCGTGTGATGCGTTTTCAGATTCATCACTTGACAACTTCCTGTTTACCGAACACTTGTCTGATTTTACACATGATAGCCAAGTTGAAAATTTTCGTCACATTTTTCTCAGGAACTACAATACAAGGATTTCTGAAATTTGGTTTAAGGATTTATATAAGTCAGCTATACCGTGTGATGCGTTTTCAGATTCATCAATCGACAACTTCCTGTTTACCGAACACTTGTATGATTTTACACATGATAGCCAAGTTGAAAATTTTCGTCACATTTTTCTCAGAAACTACAATACAAGGATTTCTGAAATTTGGTTTCAGGATTTGTATAAGTCAGCTATACTGTGTGACGCGTTTTCAGATTCATCACTCGACTACTTCCTGTTTACCGAACACTTGTATGATTTTACACATGATAACCAAGTTAAAAATTTTCGTCACATTTTTCTCAGGAACTACAATACAAGGATTTCTGAAATTTGGTTTCAGGATTTTTATAAGTCAGCTATACCGTGTGATGCGTTTTCAGATTCATCACTCGACAACTTCCTGTTTACCGAACACTTGCATATTTTTACACTATTAATATTATCCACTTGCGGCGGGGGTATCATCAGTGAGCAGTAGCTCGCAGTTTCACTTGTTTGTAAATTGTTCAGGAATATCTTGGAGTTTTACTTCTCATTATCACCTTGGTGTATCAGTATCCGATTGTATGTATTATGGTAATTGAAATGATTTAATATATCATATAATGTACATTTATTTTATTTTAAGGATATCGATGTAAATCTGTTCTGTCTGCTGACATTATATTTATTATAGTAACTCAAATGATTTAATATATCATATATAATATGAATTTATTTCATTTAAGGATGTAAATCTGTGATGCCAGCTGACATTGTATTTGTCGTTGATGAATCTGGCAGTGTAGGACAGAAACATTTTGACGATACTGTGGAGGCCATTATTGATACCGTAAACAGTCTAGTGATCCGTGATGACCTTATCAATGTAGGAATGACCTTGTTTGAAGGTCAGGGAACATCAAGAACAATATTAAACATAAAAGATGGGCAAGATAAGACACAAATTAAAGAGATCTTGTCCAAAACTGTATACAAGAATGGAATGTATACTGATATTGCTGATGCCTTTAGTTACACATGTAATCAGATGTTTGTAACTAGTCAAGGAGATCGGTCAGAGGCTGTGAATTACTTAGTTCTATTGACTGATGGGAAGTCAGACTCCATCAAGGCTGTACAACAAGCAGAATTATGCAGCAGTAAAGGTGTCAGAATTATATCTGTAGGGATAGGCACAGGCATTGATGTAGATCTATTGGAGAAGGTGGCCTATAAACCAGAGTATTTCATTAATACTGCATACAGTGAACTGAATACCACCTTACCTACTCTGGTTTCACACTCAGTAGACTGTAGTGCAGGTATACAGTCTTTACATAACTGATTAAAGTCAAAAGTGATTATTTCTACTTCTGTTGAGGAAATGGATGGTTTTTAGAGTCATATTTTCTACAAGATGTTCATTCTTTGTTTAATTCATTCTTTGTTCAATCAACATGTTGTTCACTTGATCTCAGCTCTACATTATTCAAACCTCTATTATAATGACAGTTATTCTTGCTTTTGTCTGTTTATGTAATTATGCAGTAACCCAATGACACAAATAAATACATGCAGAGGTTCTTCAATAAAGTTTACATAAATATCTTGTATATAACAAATTCAACATCTCTTTTTCATGCAATACACATTTTATACACTCTAGAGGTTTCTGAAATTTGGTGTCAGCCTTAATGTGACACCATGCCTTACCTGTATAATTTTTTCACATCCATTAATTATCAACTTCCTCTCAACTGAATACCTGTTATAGGCTGTATTTATTTACCTGTGATGGCTATGACTGAAATCGTGTGGCATTCTTCTCTGAGGAGTGATAGATTCCTGAAGTTTGGTATTAAATTTTGTGAGACCACATGCTAAAATGTATGATGTTTGAAATCTAATTTTGATTATCCACGACAAAGCAGTTTTTGTATTGTCTTATATAAGTCTTGGATACACTCATGTATACTATTTTTTTTTTAATACAGATTTTTCCCTGGACAAGTTTTTAGATGACAGTGGATTGCTTGGTCTTGCAGAGTTCAGTATATCTCAGCTACTGGAACATCTTGGTGTATCTGAATACCTACAGGGTTGTGACAGGACACAGACTCCATACATACCAGCTACAAATGGCTGGAATAATGGTAAGTTGTATCTGAATACCTACAAGGTTGTGACAGGACACAGACTCCATACATACCAGCTACAAATGGCTGGAATAATGGTAAGTTGTATCTGAATACCTACAAGGTTGTGACAGGACACAGACTCCATACGTACCAGCTACAAATGGCTGGAACAATGGTAAGTTATATCTGAATACCTACAAGGTTGTGACAAGACACAGACTCCATAAGTACCAGCTACAAATGGCTGAAATAATGGTAAGTTGTATCTGAATACCTACAAGGTTGTGACAGTACACAGACTCCATACGTACCAGCTACAAATGGCTGGCATAAATGTAAGTTGTATCTGAATACCTACAAGATTGTGACAGGACACAGGCACCTTAGAGACCGGCTGGAATAATGGAAAGTTGTTTATTTCCTGGTAATATACATGCCTCCAGAGTTGAAAGATCCTTTTCACAAATAAGGACGTATAAAAATGCAACCACATCTGGTCAGAATGATATCTTGTTTTTCTTTCTGCATATGAAAAAAAGGCCTTTCAATAATTAGGCAGAGAACCCACTGGTATGCAAAATTGTTGCAACTACCCATCATTCCAACTTCTTTCCAATTTCTGGTCCTTATTCTACGCCAACAAGCTCTACTGTACCAACATTGCTGATTCATTGTTTAATGGTTCTGATCTGGAATGTGCATTAAATATATTTGCCACTTGACATCAATCAATTATTATGATGGGTAATAGTTTGGGAACAAGTTCACAATTTGTCAAGCTCTTATGAAATGTATAGTCCTGTAATTGTACAAATATATTAAATTTATGTGTTTTATGTTTTCAATATAACAGATGAAGATATTGACCTCATACTTGTTGTATAATCATTTGAATTACAGAATGTGAGAGACATTGCTGCTAGTCTTGGAATCTTGGATTCTTGAAATGAAAAAAAGGATAAATCTCTCCTTTTTAGCTTTTCTCATCACTTTGCGTCCGTCGTCGTCTTCGTCGTCTATTAACTTTTACAAAAATCTTCTCCTCTGAAACTACTGGGCCAAATTAAACCAAACTTGGCCAAATTCATTATTGGGGTATCTAGTTTAAAAAATGTGTCCGGTGACCCGGCCAACCAACCAAGATGGCCGCCATGGCTAAAAATAGAACATAGGGGTAAAAGGCAGTTTTTGGCTTATAACTCAAAAACCAAAGCATTTAGAGCAAATTTGACTGGGATAATTGTAAATTGTTTATCAGGTCAACATCTATCTGCCCTGAAATTTTCAAATGAATCGGACAACCTGTTGTTGGGTTGCTGCCCCTGAATTGGTAATTTTAAGGAAATTTTGCTGTTTTTGTTATTATCTTGAATATTTTTATAGATAGAGATAAACTGTAATCAGCAATAATGTACAGCAAAGTAAGACCTAAAATTAAGTCAACATGAGCAAAATGGTCAATTGACCCTCTAAGGAGTTATTGTCCTTTATAGTCAGTTTTTAACAATTTTCATAAAATTTGTAAATTTTAACTAACATTTTCCGCTGAAACTACTGAGCCAAGTTCATTATAGATAGAGATAATTGTAAGCAGCAAGAATGTTCAGCAAAGTAAGATGTACAAACACATCACCATCACCAAAACACAATTTTGTCATGAATCCATCTGCTTCCTTTGTTTAATATTCACATAGACCAAGGTGAGCGACACAGGCTCTAAACTAGTTAGTCTTTTTATTTTCAAATTTGCCACAAAATGTATTAATTGTTTTTGGAACTGAAACACATAAGAGATTAACAACTTAGATCTTATATAAATGTTCTTCATTACAAGTAATAATTAATGAATGTGTTATTTATTTCAGCATGCCCATCAATGCCTGCATTTAATGATATATCTTCTCATGCATCATGCTATATACCAGACACATGTACAGCTCTAGACTGCTGTATTGAAGTAAACAGAATAAAGAGACAATTTCATACCTACGTAGATATAGATACATGTAATTATAAACTGACCGTGATGATAGAGAAACTATATCTGGAATACTCCTTGGTTGACTATCAATGGGGAAAGAAAGAAAAATACTCACTGTTTGGATTGCTCAATTTACAGTAAGTTAAATTCTCTTATGGCTTTTTGGTCATGGCGTTAAAACAAATGAAGGGAAAAAAGGGGAGGAATTTGTATTGCCACTGAAAAATAAGGTATAAATGTTGGATAGCAGCAGAAACTTTGTCTTTCAATATGAGGACAGTGTGATTTATGGTATAATATTAAAAAGAAGATGTGGTATGATTGCCAATGAGACAACTGTCCACAAGAGACCAAAATATAAGTCAATGAGACAGATACCCAATGACACATAAAATCTAAGGGGTCAACTTTCTGACTTCAATGATAAACAGGTGTCTTTAAATGTATATTTTATTTTAAGTTTACAGTATAGAACTATGGAAATGGTGATGATGTTTTATTTTATTTGAAAGGTTTACAATAGAGAACTTGGAAGTTGATGGTGTTTTATTTTATTTGAAAGGTTTACAATAGAGAACTTGGCTGATGATGGTGTTTTATTTTATTTCTAAGGTTTACAATAGAGAACTTGGCTGATGATGATGTTTTATTTTATTTGAAAGGTTTACAATAGAGAACTTGGCTGATGATGGTGTTTTATTTTATTTCTAAGGTTTACAATAGAGAACTTGGCTGATGATGGTGTTTTATTTTATTTGAAAGGTTTACAATAGAGAACTTGACTGATGATGATGTTTTATTTTATTTGAAAGGTTTACAATAGAGAACTTGACTGATGATGGTGTTTTATTTTATTTCTAAGGTTTACAATAGAGAACTTGGCTGATGATGGTGTTTTATTTTATTTGAAAGGTTTACAATAGAGAACTTGGCTGATGATGGTGTTTTATTTTATTTCTAAGGTTTACAATAGAGAACTTGGCTGATGATGGTGTTTTATTTTATTTCTAAGGTTTACAATAGAGAACTTGGCTGATGATGGTGTTTTATTTTATTTGAAAGGTTTACAATAGAGAACTTGACTGATGATGGTGTTTTATTTTATTTCTAAGGTTTACAATAGAGAACTTGGAAGTTGATGGTGTTATATTTTATTTGAAAGGTTTACAATAGAGAACTTGGCTGATGATGATGTTTTATTTTATTTCTAAGGTTTACAATAGAGAACTTGGAAGTTGATGGTGTTATATTTTATTTGAAAGGTTTACAATAGAGAACTTGACTGATGATGATGTTTTATTTTATTTCTAAGGTTTACAATAGAGAACTTGACTGATGATGGTGTTTTATTTTATTTCTAAGGTTTACAATAGAGAACTTGGAAGTTGATGGTGTTATATTTTATTTGAAAGGTTTACAATAGAGAACTTGACTGATGATGATGTTTTATTTTATTTCTAAGGTTTACAATAGAGAACTTGGCTGATGATGGTGTTTTATTTTATTTGAAAGGTTTACAATAGAGAACTTGGCTGATGATGATGTTTTATTTTATTTGAAAGGTTTACAATAGAGAACTTGGCTGATGATGGTGTTTTATTTTATTTCTAAGGTTTACAATAGAGAACTTGGCTGATGATGATGTTTTATTTTATTTGAAAGGTTTACAATAGAGAACTTGGCTGATGATGGTGTTTTATTTTATTTCTAAGGTTTACAATAGAGAACTTGGCTGATGATGATGTTTTATTTTATTTGAAAGGTTTACAATAGACAACTTGGCTGATGATGGTGTTTTATTTTATTTCTAAGGTTTACAATAGAAAACTTGACTGATGATGGTGTTTTATTTTATTTCTAAGGTTTACAATAGAGAACTTGGAAGTTGATGGTGTTATATTTTATTTGAAAGGTTAACAATAGAGAACTTGGCTGATGATGATGTTTTATTTTATTTCAAAGGTTTACAATAGAGAACTTGGCTGATGATGATGTTTTATTTTATTTGAAAGGTTTACAATAGAGAACTTGGCTGATGATGGTGTTTTATTTTATTTCTAAGGTTTGCAATAGAGAACTTGGCTGATGATGGTGTTTTATTTTATTTCTAAGGTTTACAATAGAGAACTTGGCTGATGATGGTGTTTTATTTTATTTGAAAGGTTTACAATAGAGAACTTGGCTGATGATGATGTTTTATTTTATTTCTAAGGTTTACAATAGAGAACTTGGCTGATGATGGTGTTTTATTTTATTTCTAAGGTTTACAATAGAGAACTTGGCTGATGATGATGTTTTATTTTATTTCTAAGGTTTACAATAGAGAACTTGGCTGATGATGGTGTTTTATTTTATTTCTAAGGTTTACAATAGAGAACTTGGCTGATGATGATGTTTTATTTTATTTCTAAGGTTTACAATAGAGAACTTGGCTGATGATGGTGTTTTATTTTATTTGAAAGGTTTACAATAGAGAACTTGGCTGATGATAGTGTTTTATTTTATTTCTAAGATTTACAATAGAGAACTTGGCTGATGATGGTGTTTTATTTTATTTCTAAGGTTTACAATAGAGAACTTGGCTGATGATGATGTTTTATTTTATTTGAAAGGTTTACATAGAGAACTTGGCTGATGATGGTGTTTTATTTTATTTCTAAGGTTTACAATAGAGAACTTGGCTGATGATGGTGTTTTATTTTATTTCTAAGGTTTACAATAGAGAACTTGGCTGATGATGGTGTTTTATTTTATTTGAAAGGTTTACATAGAGAACTTGGCTGATGATGATGTTTTATTTTATTTCTAAGGTTTACAATAGAGAACTTGGCTGATGATGGTGTTTTATTTTATTTCTAAGGTTTAACGTAACAATACCCAAATTGCACCGAGTACCCAAATTGCACCTATTTAGCAAAACTAGCAGCGAAAATCTTACAAGATTTCATAGAGACTAAACAATTTGTATTTTTATGATTTGATACTAAGCACATCTGTCAACATAGGTAAAACTATTTAGATATGTACAAAACGTTCACAGTATTTATCAACAGATGAAATATTTACTGAAAAAGCAAAATGTACTGAAACGTCGCCATGCGACGTCATCAAAACGTCATCTTTTTAAAATGAGCAAATACAATATGTTACAAGTATCCATTTAAAAAATAATGAAGAGTAAGCATGGACTAATATCCAATTGTTCAAAATATTTGAAGAAATTAAACAAAAGCTCTGTTATTAGACTTTTGACGATGTGAATTTAAGCATGGATGCAATTTGGGTACTCCTCATTTCAGAATCATTGATGGTTTGGAGGTCAGTTTAGACCAATTTTTCTATGATTCCATATGGAATAAAAATCAAACTAGTGTACCTTTATAATAAAGAAGGATACGGCTACAAAATAAACACAGAATGGACATTTTTGTCTTCATCATAAAAAAACGTAGATAAAAAACCTGTCAAAATAGGTGCAATTTGGGTACCGTCACGTTACAATAGAGAACTTGGCTGATGATGATGTTTTATTTTATTTCTAAGGTTTACAATAGAGAACTTGGCTGATGATGGTGTTTTATTTTATTTGAAAGGTTTACAATAGAGAACTTGGCTGATGATGGTGTTTTATTTTATTTCTAAGATTTACAATAGAGAACTTAGCTGATGATGGTGTTTTATTTTATTTCTAAGGTTTACAATAGAGAACTTGGCTGATGATGATGTTTTATTTTATTTCTAAGGTTTACAATAGAGAACTTGGCTGATGATGGTGTTTTATTTTATTTGAAAGGTTAACAATAGAGAACTTGACTGATGATGATGTTTTATTTTATTTCTAAGGTTTGCAATAGAGAACTTGGCTGATGATGGTGTTTTATTTTATTTCTAAGGTTTACAATAGAGAACTTGGCTGATGATGGTGTTTTATTTTATTTGAAAGGTTTACAATAGAGAACTTGGCTGATGATGATGTTTTATTTTATTTGAAAGGTTTACAATAGAGAACTTGGCTGATGATGGTGTTTTATTTTATTTCTAAGGTTTACAATAGAGAACTTGGCTGATGATGGTGTTTTATTTTATTTGAAAGGTTTACAATAGAGAACTTGGCTGATGAAGAACTTGGCTGATGATGGTGTTTTATTTTATTTGAAAGGTTTACAATAGAGAACTTGGCTGATGATGGTGTTTTATTTTATTTCTAAGGTTTACAATAGAGAACTTGGCTGATGATGGTGTTTTATTTTATTTCTAAGGTTTACAATAGAGAACTTGGCTGATGATGGTGTTTTATTTTATTTGAAAGGTTTACAATAGAGAACTTGGCTGATGATGGTGTTTTATTTTATTTGAAAGGTTTACAATAGAGAACTTGGCTGATGATGATGTTTTATTTTATTTCTAAGGTTTACAATAGAGAACTTGGCTGATGATGGTGTTTTATTTTATTTGAAAGGTTTACAATAGAGAACTTGGCTGATGATGGTGTTTTATTTTATTTCTAAGGTTTACAATAGAGAACTTGGCTGATGATGGTGTTTTATTTTATTTGAAAGGTTTACAATAGAGAACTTGGCTGATGATGGTGTTTTATTTTATTTGAAAGGTTTACAATAGAGAACTTGGCTGATGATGATGTTTTATTTTATTTCTAAGGTTTACAATAGAGAACTTGGCTGATGATGGTGTTTTATTTTATTTGAAAGGTTTACAATAGAGAACTTGGCTGATGATGGTGTTTTATTTTATTTGAAAGGTTTACAATAGAGAACTTGGCTGATGATGATGTTTTATTTTATTTCTAAGGTTTACAATAGAGAACTTGACTGATGATGGTGTTTTATTTTATTTCTAAGGTTTACAATAGAGAACTTGGCTGATGATGATGTTTTATTTTATTTGAAAGGTTTACAATAGAGAACTTGGCTGATGATGGTGTTTTATTTTATTTCTAAGGTTTACAATAGAGAACTTGGCTGATGATGGTGTTTTATTTTATTTGAAAGGTTTACAATAGAGAACTTGGCTGATGACAGTGTTTTATTTTATTTCTAAGGTTTACAATAGAGAACTTGGCTGATGATGATGTTTTATTTTATTTCTAAGGTTTACAATAGAGAACTTGGCTGATGATGATGTTTTATTTTATTTGAAAGGTTTACAATAGAGAACTTGGCTGATGATGATGTTTTATTTTATTTGAAAGGTTTACATAGAGAACTTGGCTGATGATGGTGTTTTATTTTATTTCTAAGGTTTACAATAGAGAACTTGGCTGATGATGATGTTTTATTTTATTTCTAAGGTTTACAATAGAGAACTTGGCTGATGATGATGTTTTATTTTATTTGAAAGGTTTACATAGAGAACTTGGCTGATGATGATGTTTTATTTTATTTGAAAGGTTTACAATAGAGAACTTGGCTGATGATGATGTTTTATTTTATTTGAAAGGTTTACAATAGAGAACTTGGCTGATGATGGTGTTTTATTTTATTTGAAAGGTTTACAATAGAGAACTTGGCTGATGATGATGTTTTATTTTATTTCTAAGGTTTACAATAGAGAACTTGGCTGATGATGATGTTTTATTTTATTTGAAAGGTTTACAATAGAGAACTTGGCTGATGATGGTGTTTTATTTTATTTGAAAGGTTTACAATAGAGAACTTGGCTGATGATGATGTTTTATTTTATTTGAAAGGTTTACAATAGAGAACTTGGCTGATGATGATGTTTTATTTTATTTCTAAGGTTTACAATAGAGAACTTGGCTGATGATGGTGTTTTATTGGTTAATATGGATGTATCTGTATGTATGGAAAGGTCAGGACCTTGTGAAGTACTAGTTCAACTCTTACAGAATACTACACTTCCTAAACCTGCGTGTAATTGGACAAGTGATTTCATTGTTAAAGGTAAAATTTGTATATCTAGGAACATTTTTGGCTTAAAGAAAAAATGAATTATTGTTCATAAACTTTCATTTCAAGGCTGTTATAAGCAATGGTGATTAGCTGAAAAATTTAAGGGACTCTAAAAAATAAAACTCAGCTATTTGATGTCTTAGGCCACAGACAAAAATTAAGTTCCTCTATTAGTTCTTTATAACGTTTTGTTTCATTAAAACAATTGCACCATACCTTTTTGTCAAACCATTCTAAGTGAATAATCATGTATAGTACTAGTCCAAATATATATTCAAAAGGAGTAGGTCCGGTAAGGGCAGATTTTGGCCTCAAATTTCCGGTTCATCTAACGAAAGATTTTGGACACTTTTTAAACACTTAAGTGTCTATTTCAATTGATCCAATTAGTTTATGTGAAAGATTTTAACTGATTTAGTCCTTAAACACGCTCCGATTCAAGCTGAAATATGCAAAAAAACATCACTTTTCGAATGTTTTTTGTCAAAAATGAAAGTGGCTGCATCCTTGTTCATCCTCAACCTTTATATATATTATGTATTATCATCAAATACAACTTATGTTTCAATATTTTGAATGAACACGAATGCGGCCACTTTCATTTAAGATGGAAACCGTCTAAAATTCAACTAAAGTGCTATAATTGTGAAGATTTTAGTAATTTAGCATGACTTAATGATGCTAGTACCCGATATATGTGCATTGTATTGTAAAAAACTGCCCATATTTATTTAGCAGAACCATTCTACTTTCAAGAAAATAGCTAAAAGATTACATTTTCAAAATTTTGTAAAACTGCTATATTTTAGGGCTAAAAAGGGGTCTTACTGGACCTTCTCCTTTGGAAAGATTGAAGCAATCACTCTTACAAAGTTAGCCAATACACATCCATACCCCTATTGCCAAGTCAAGAGATGTTCAGAAAACTGTAAATATTACCTTTTTGTACCTGGTCTAATCACTCATTCCATATCAAAATCAGTTAAGATACAACATCCAAAAGTTTATTTCACCTGTCTTCTATCATTTCCACCCCAAAAAAAACTAAGAAATGAAGGAGGAAGGGAAAGAAACAAAATTAAGAAAAAATATACTCTAATTAAAACAAACTATATTCGTGGACAAAAAAAGCAGGATCATTAATTATGGTCTTGAGCCTTTATATAAATCTTCAGATATGGACAAGGGTAATTTAACATTAAGTTGGAGTCGCATTGCATTGAAACACATTCGTTATGGATATGCTAAATTTGTTCTAAATTTATGCTTAATTTTGTGATAATGTATGGGAAAAAGGTTAGATGAATTCCTCTAATATGTTGATCTTGAACCCTTTCCTTCATAATGATGCCTTTTGATGCCACCCCCTTTACTCCATAATGACGCCTCTTGATGTCTGTGTAGTACTTCAGTTGAAACGTCTTGCCTACGAAAAAACTTTTTTATTAGACTTGATAAGAATTTTATCTAATATAAAAAGGATATTCATGAGATTATCTGACTGGAATTTTATTGATGAAATATTCGTTTTCACAATGCATTTTAATACTTTAAACCTGATGATTTTTATTTATTGAAATATCCTATGCAAGTCAAGTATTTAAAAAAAAATCCATGGAGGAAAGGGTTAAATCAATCAACATTTGACATGAAAAGAATTTGCATGATTGAAAGCAATTAATTGTAAAGATGGTTCAAGATTATGAAAGTCATTGCCAGAAAACCAGTAGATTGCCATTTTGAATCTTTAATGAACAACACTTTCGAAACACTTGACAAAATTTTTACACAGTTAAAAGTATAAATGAAAGGTTAATATTATTAATAAGCAGTTTATTTGGAATGATATTGAATATTTTATCTTATAGGTTTTTCCCTTGAAAACTTTCTTGTGAACAGTGGGTTGAGTACTTCTGTGAGTTCTTTGTCATCAGAAATCACCAAGAAATTGTTAGAAACTCTTGGATTATCACCGTTCCTATTAGAGAATCAGTGTGACCTACAAGATTCATCATTCCTACCTAATATTAATGGATGGAATAATGGTAAGACCATCATGATAGATATCTTAAAAAAACAAAAAAAGCAGAATTCATCTATGTCAAAAAGGTTTCATATTATTGTTGAGCCTTTGACTTTAGTTGAAAAAGCAAGACACACCGATCCTACAATCCGTCGTTGTAGGCATCCACAAATATTCACTCTGAGGTTAAAGTTTTTAAATCTTATACTATCCTGGATTTGTACTAAACTTGGACTGAAGCTTGTTTATGATTTAAAGCTAGTATCTAGAAGGAAATTTTGTTAAAATTTTGTACCTGTTTATCTGTATTTAACATATAAATAGACTTAGTTTTTCTTCCAGTTAACATTACATACAGTCTGAAGTTAAAAGTTTTTAAAACATTTATTAGATTCATAAACTATCCTGGATTTTTACCAAGCTTTGACAGAAGCCTCTTAAAATCAAAAGATAGTATCGAGAGGAATATTTGTACCAATATTTCATCCCTTTTGTATATTATTTTGTTTCTACAACTCTTTTATTTTTGTAATGTAAAGAAGATCATTCGTAATTTGTGATGTTTATAATCCCAGTAGGCAGTATAACTTAAAGGACCTGGAGTCAGTTTCACAAAAAAACTTTGGTCGTAAGTATACTGAATCGTTCATGATTTAAGATCAATCTTAGTCATAAGGTTTTTTTTTGTGAAACCAACTCCTGGTTTTTAAAATACAAATGCAAACTTTTTAAATTCATTTCCATTATAAGGACAAAGATATTATAGAAATTTTGGGTAAGTCATATATATATGGATAATTGCTGTCAATGTTCTTTTCCTTCATAGACTGTCCACATGAGATTGTCCTTCCCAGTCTCCCTGCCTCAACCAGATGTCATGTTGGAGACTATTGTACTGGTGTAACATGTTGTACTGATGTAGATCTGATTGGTAGATCTATTACAACCTCTGTCAGGATTGACCCTTGTCAGTATACACTAGAGGTACAAATAGAGAAACTAATAGTCAACATTAGTCTGGTGGATTATCAATTTGGAAAGAAAGATCACGTCTATCTCTTTGGAGTTATTCGTCTTGAGTAAGTAATAAGTAAACACGTTAAAGGACAATCACTTGAACTATTTGAGGAGTTATACCACCATTGATTTTCCCCTATTAGTCTTTGTTAAATTTGCACTTTTAAAAAAAATGTGCAGAATTTATCTTTGTTTTAAATAAAGAAATACTTGGCATG
This sequence comes from Mytilus galloprovincialis, assembly GCF_965363235.1. Classification (NCBI taxonomy): domain Eukaryota; kingdom Metazoa; phylum Mollusca; class Bivalvia; order Mytilida; family Mytilidae; genus Mytilus; species Mytilus galloprovincialis. Next base: position 109,419,353 of record NC_134839.1, read on the forward strand.
AGTAATGTACTATAGAAAAAAATTTCAAATAATATTTCATTACATACAAGAAAATAATCATCACTAGGAGTTAACCAATCAAATTTCTCCCCTTATTTAACCTGTGTACAAGGTTTAGGAACCATGTAACCTCAAGTTTACAAAATATTCTACAGAAACCCCAAATAAAAAAATAATAGTGATTTGAAATACCAAGACATATGTTGATGAAACAGAAATGTTTTACCGCATATACAACCGGAAGTGACGTACCATGATTTGGTGACAATTACACCCAGAGTGAAAATAAGTGTATTACAGTAATCTAATTGGAACATTCAATAAACTCATCATAGATATCAGAATTAAAATTTTGTATTTACGCCAGACATGCATGTTGTCTACAAAAGACTCATCAGTGATGCTTGAATAAAAAAGGTTAAAAAGGTCAAATAAAGTATGAAGTTTAAGTTCAAGATTGAGTACACATTACTCCATCAGGTCAACCTGACTAGGGATTTTCTGTAATCCTCATTTACACAGCCATCTAAAATTCCCTGACTTCTTTTTAATGTTGACAAATAATTTGAATAGATGTTCATTTTCTATAGTAAAATACAATTAATCTATTGGACAACACATTTGATTGTTGAAGTTTATGGCTTATTTCTTCAGTTATGACATAGAAGACTTGAAGTATAAAAGACAGTTCTTAGTTAACCTTGAGTTGAGTATTTGTTTGGAGTCCAGTGGACCCTGTATGATAACTGTTCCTGTTCTAGAGAATGCCATACTACCTAAATCTGTATGCGAATGGGAAAACAACTTCATTGATCCAGGTAAAGGCATTAATTCATTTACTTATCACACATTTTAAAAGTAAAATCACAAAAAATACTGAACTCTGAGGAAAATATAAAATGGAAAGTCACTAATCATATGGCAAAATCAAAAGCTCAAACACATCAAATGAATATATAACAACTGTCATATTCCTGACTTTTATAAAGTCATTGTTTTAATATATTCTTATAGTATGTAGTAACCATGGTATGTTTTTAGTGGGTAATACAAATTGATGAAATAATTACTCTTTATCCAACTTTTGTATTTGCTAAATATTCTGAACTGCCAAACAGACTTTTGTGAATTATTTTCAATTCTTTTGTAAAATGATTTTTGGTGTTAACTTTGTCATATCCTCACACTGTAGTATACATTATGATTTGTGTCTGCTTCTTCTAAACCCCTAATCATATATTGAAACTATTTCAAAATCTTCATGATAAAATGCCATTGTGAACCTATTTGTCAATGCTGTGGTACTCATAGATGCCAACCATTACGATTTTTCCGTAGTTTTTCCGATTTTGCGATAAAAACTACGCTATTACGGTCAAAGTCGAATAGTTACGGATTCCCAATCATCGACGTTCAATTTTGTAAAACGCGGATTTTTATCATTACTTTTCCGTCCTGGTCCAGTATTTAGGAAACGCCAATGTAATGCTTCCGGTTTCTCGGGAGTTATCAACCTATTGTTGGGTAACTAACTGACTTCCGAAGAGGCAAACTTGCATTTTATTAAGTAGCTTAAATGAAGAAAAAAAAGAACATTTGTATATTCGTTTCTAATTATTTCTTTCCAGAATTTTCATTTAATAAATACATAAAAGATTCCTTTGGACTCAGTAATGGAGCTGTCTTAAGTGATTACCAGAGGAAGAAATTAGGCGATGTTTTAGGCATAACTGAATTCTTAATGGATAAAAAGTGTTTAATGTCTGACCTACCATACACTGGAACAGGCTGGAATAATGGTATATATATGCTTTATATGATTTGACAATGATCATATTGCAATTGCATTTATTATGTAGAAATATAAAAGTTGTATTATTTTTTTCAATTAAAATCAGATGAAAGAAAACATTTTTTATGCAAAAAGGTGATCCCACCTTCAGATCATTAATAATAGGGGGATCCAGGGGGCACTGGGGGAGGGGGAGCCAGGCCCCCTTGTTGGGACAAATTTGGTTGATTATATAGGAAAGGAAACATGACTGGAGCGGGCCCCCCCCTCCTTAGGTCACTCAGCGGGCCCCCCTTAGGTAAAGTTCTGGATCCGCCACTGTTAATATTCTGTATGTATGAATGAATGATACAACTGAATGGTTAAATTTAAACCAATTTTGATGTATTAGAATTAATAAGAATAATAGAAGCAATAAAGATAATGAAGCCTGGTAATTATTTTTATTTATAAGCACTCTACCAGGGGATAATCTGCTATGATTTCTACCTGAGAAACAGCTAGGCAGAATTCCTATAACATTGCATAGATTTTCTACAGAATTGAAAGTGCACCTAGTTATTCAATTTTTAAAGCTACTATCCTATTTTGAAGGTTGTAACCCAATGACTACCAGCCTTCCCTCACTACCTGGTAACACAGCATGTTATATAACTGACAACTGTAACACAGTACAATGTTGTACGAGCGTGGACAAGATAGGTCAGTCGTATGAAGCAGGAGTCAGTATTGATCTGTGCTTGTTCAAGCTAAATGTCAGGATAGAAAAACTTGAGTTAAACAAAGACCTGTTAAACATCCAGTGGGACACACCAGTAGAGATGTGGCTGTTTGGACTAGTTAGAGTCGGGTAAGATTATTACTTTGATATTATAATTACTCTTTTTACCAAAACAAAAGTCAGGGGTACCAGTAGAGTCCGGTGAGATAATTGAACAGATACTTTAGTTTCTCTTTATGCCAAAACAAAAATGAGGGTATTTTTTGCATAAAACTAAAAAAAAAAAAAAAAAAGAACAAAACATATTTATGTGTCAACAGTAATTTTTGTTTATTTTAAATTGACATTGTATGATCTAGAGACAGAGGGTAGCATCATGATAGATAGTGTTTACATTGTAATTTTTTCAGATTGACATTGGATGATCTAGAGACAGAGGGTAACGTCATGATAGATAGTGTTTACATTGTATCTATTTCAGATTGACCTTGTATGATCTAGAGACAGAGGGTAACATCATGATAGATAGTGTTTACATTGTATCTATTTCAGATTGACATTGTATGATCTAGAGACAGAGGGTAACATCATGATAGATAGTGTTTACATTGTATCTATTTCAGATTGACCTTGTATGATCTAGAGACAGAGGGTAACATCATGATAGATAGTGTTTACATTGTATCTATTTCAGATTGACCTTGTATGATCTAGAGACAGAGGGTAACATCATGATAGATATGACAATGAGTGTTTGTTTAGATGCTGATGTTTCTGTACCATGTTATCATTCGGTACAGATTTTCAAAGGTCATAAACTTCCAAAATCTGCATGTGAATGGAAACGTGATTTCCCAGTTCCAGGTAATTAATGCACACAAGGATAGCTTAACTTTTAGTAATATAATTAACATGAATAATGGAATGACCAACTTCAAAAGGGGGTGGTAATGGTTTTCTCCTTATAAAAAATATTCTGAATAAACTCATCTTAGATACCAGGATTGATATTATATATTTGTGCCAGAGGAGTATTTCATCTACAAAAGACATCAGGAATGTTAGATAAAAAAATGTTTAAAAGGTCAAATAATTAAGAATCAAGTTGAAGAGCATTGAGGACCAACAATTCATTAAAGTTTGCCAAATACAGCTAAGTTACTCTATTCCTGATCCCTAATTAGATAAAAAAAAAAATCTTCAGTGTTAAATTGTAAATATACAAACTGATGTTTATATTGTATATTTGATATTGTGCATTTCATATAGATATAGGAAGAAGTGGTATGAGTACCAATTAGACAACTCTCCATCCAAGCCACAATTTATAAAAGTAAACCCTTATAGGTCAATGTACAGTCTTCAACACAGAGCATAGGCAAGCTATAAAGGGTCCCAAAAATTACTAGTGTAAAACCATTCAAATGTGAAAACCAACGTTCTTATCTATATAAAAAATGAGAAACGAGAAACACTTATGAACCACATAAACAAACAACAACTACTGTACATGTATGGATCCTGTACATCTAGAATGATATTTTTTTTACCTTACAGGATTTGAGTTTGAATCATGGCTATCTAGCAACAGTCTACCAGTGAACATGGACCTACTACCACAGTGGTCTGTTGAATATTTATTGCAGGAGTGGGGAATTAGAAAATTTGTCACAGACCAAACTTGTTCTGAAATTTTCTCAGATTTTGATATTGACCACAAAGCAGGTAAAACTATTTTATGATTTGGCTGGTTGATTCAAGTTTTTTGTTGTTGTACATCAGTTGTTTAAGGTAATACCTTCATGACATACACCTTAGAATAGGACAGTGCATTGTGTTAAGGTAATCCAGGGCTATACTTTCAAGTAGAGCTATTTCATGTTCTATGTCAGTCAAACAAATAATTTTTTTAGGACAAGTTGTGATAAAGTTTCTTAAAACACCTTGAAAAGAAGAAAAGTGTCAATATTTTTTTGACAGACTTTGTTCCTACTGTTGTTTTCAACCCCTTTGTTCATTGTGATTATCAAAACCTTTGGCTGCCAAAAATTGCATGTTTAACAAATGAATTTAATAATTGTTTGTATGTGTATCCTTGAGATAATATTTTTTGTAGGTTGTAGTTTGGTTCTGCCAGTTTTACCAAGCTGGATGATTTGTTCTGTGACTTCAGCTTGTGATGGTGTGATATGTTGTGTTACTTTACCAAAGGTCAATAAAACAATACCAGTGGCATTACAGATAGAAGACTGTAGGAATACAATGCATCTACAGATAGGAAATCTCCAAACAAAAACAAAACTAACAGATCTCAATTATGGTAGTATTTGTTAGAATATATAAATTACCATTTGTTTGTGAAATGATCAGTTATTTGTAGGTTTTAAGAACTGTTCAAATCGTCAAAACTCCTAAAAAAGAAATAAATATCTTAGTAATTTTATGTGTAATGATTAGATTTTACAGTTTTTAGTTTTCTTTTTCTTTGACTCAGAATTTTTATGACACCTTACAATAATGTATGGCCATTATGTTTTCTGGTCTGTGTTTCCTTTTGTTAGTTCAGTGTCAGGTTAAGATTTTATTTAAAAAAAAAAAAAAAACCACAAAAGGGATGGAACAGTGTTTGTATCACTGTTCCTCATCTCAAAGTCACATTGAGGCCTTCAACATTGAGCAAACAAAAAACTCTCACCTCACTGCAAGTTTAGGACAGTTTAACTAACTGTAGAATTGTGTTCTTTTTCAGGAAACAGAGATACTTTCTCACTTTCTGGGATAATAAATATGATGTAAGTACTACAGTTAGAATTGATGTTTGATATATAGTTATACACTCATGTTTTTCTGAAGTAGTGGCTGTTTTTTTCTTACCAACCTAGTTTGATTTCATTCCACTTTTCTGTGTATATAAGAAAACACAAACCATACTCCACAAACATTTAGAAATCATTTCAGTCAGAAAGAATCAAAAACCTGTAAAAAATGAGATATCTTTCAGGTACTCTTTTATTTTAGGTTACTTAATGTTATAGAAATACAATACAGTTTTATATTTTAAAGTTAACATTTTGACATTTCATAAAAGCAAAAAAGAAATAACAGGTCATAAAAACATATTTTTTTAAATTTTGTTTTTAAATGTTGCAGAAAAGGTTATTGACTGATTAATAAATTTGAAAATGATACTCATATGTCTACAATGTAAGATTGTTGTATTTTCTAATTGTACACCACATGTGGCTTACCAACTAGTTTTGTGCCTTAATATGTTTTAATATGTCAAAAAGGTTTCTTCAAATATTTTTTTATATGAAAGTAACATTTTTATGCTTTAATTGATAGGTATTCAGTACAAAAAGTAGAAGATGATCACCACTATCTAGTAGATTTGAGTCTGTCTGTCTGTTACACTGATAAAACCCCATGTGATTATCAAGTCTCATTACTGACCAGTAACATGATCAGCTTTGGATCATGTGACATATCTGCTGGTTTCTTGAATCCTGGTAAGTAAACTGTTTGTCTTCAGTATGGTGTAACTAGTATGAGAACTGGTCATGTTAAGTTTTACCTCATAGTCCTGGACTCCTGCATCATTATAATGTCAGTGAACCATTGATACTTTATAAGTTATTGTATAATCAAATAATCTAAAAGCTAAGGTTCGAATCCCACAATTATTCAATTCAAAGTAAATCCCACATGCAAATTAAAGTCAAAACAATTGCTTATTCCACAGTTGAAAATCCATTTGATATAGTAGTGATATCACTGCACTGTACTTTTAGATTTAGCAATCACTAACTGGTTTTGTTATAGAGGTTTTTCACGATTATTTCAGTAATGACAGATGGCATTGTATTTTAGGATTTTTTACTGACTAAATGGTTGAGTCACTGGTGGTCTCAATATGTTTTTTTTTTGGTTACAGATGTGCAGCTGGGATTTCAAAAACACCCCAATTCATATATTGTAGTCTTGTGAAATCCTGACCCATAAACATATTTCATGGCAAAATCACAACCCATTCATATATTTCTTAGTTAAACCATATTAATCTTTTTACATCTTGACTTGGTTTTTAAAAAACGATAAAACAGCATTTACAAATGATTTATACAAAAATCTAATCGAAAGATGAAAATTATTGACCCTTTAACATATTACCTTGGTGAAATTATAACCCATTGATATATTTGATATGTCAAAAAAGGGACCCATTTCAGTGGCACATATTTATATACCTTCATATAGGCAGAGATAAAAAAAACAAACTCCCCCTTTCCCATCGTGTGTTGAGTGATGGCATTGTATTTTTAGATTTCACTTTGACTTACTGGTTGAGTGATAGAGATTTGACTGTAAACTCAATTATAACTGATGGCATTGTATTTTCAGATTTCCCTCTGACCTAAATGATTGAGTAATAGAGGTTTGACTGTAAACTTTTTTTTTCAGATTTCTCACTGACTAACTGGTTAAGTGATAGAGGTTTGACTGTAAACTCGGTTATAACAGATATCACATCAGATAGATTGATTACAGAGCTTGGTTTGTCAGACTATATGGGATATTCTGATAGCTGTAGTCTTACAGTGTCACCTTACAAAGATGCAGTAAATGGTTGGATTAATGGTAAATTATATAAATTGGCAATTGTTCACATATAAGGAATAAGAAATCCACTAACTCTTTATTGTAATGAACTGGTCATACCTGTCGAGTTTGTGAGTCCAACGAACCCCCCCCCCTCCCCCCCCCCCCCCCCCCCCCCCCCCCTTGGAAATTCCTTGCTACGGGCCTGATGGTGATTGCAAAAACAATGCCAATGCTTCAAGTGATGAACTATTGTTTGTGCGTTTATCAGAATATACCAATTATAATTTGTTGCAAGTTGCAAATTGTAACTATTGAATTATTATTTATGGCTATTTTTTTGAAATTTTGATTTGTGTTATGAAATTTTAACTTCAGCTATTCATTTGAGAAAACAATTGTGTTTTTTAAAGGGAATTAACTCTTACAAAATCTAGAGGGAAAAAAGAGGGATAGATCCTAATTAATACTTAAAGTACTGATTTTGCTTTATGGCTACAGCTCACATAAAGTATAGAGTAAAATACATTGCTAGTGATGTTTCAATATTTATTTTCAGAATGTCCTAGTGTGATCACCTTACCATCTTTATCAGGAGATATTGCATGTCACATGTCATCCTGTTCACAGTTCTCCTGCTGTGTATATAACAATATTCTCCGTCGATCGTTAAAATCAACCATACATCTGGATACTTGCTCATACATGCTCAAGGTGTCTATAGAAGATTGGCATTACGAATTCCAAATGCTTAACTATCAGTGGGGTAAGATATATATAGTATTGAAGGAATTTTAACCACCATCCACAAAGAATTTAAAAAGTATCATTAGAAACCGATCAGAATTAAATCTCACCTGAATCATGATAGATTTAAGAATGAAGTATTTAAATGTTAGATTCAAATTTTAATCACTTTTTCATTGTTCAAAATGTGTTATGGGTGATATTTCATGTATAGCTAAGACAATAAAATGTTAATGAGATAGGAATGTACTCTAGATCTGCTTAACTCTAGAATAACACGTTGACTCAGAAATTTAAATGGTGCTAGCAAACAAGATACTCTAAGCTATATATACATGTAGGAGTGCATTTACTATAAACCTCTTAACCAAATGACTTAACTTATATGTTGGTATTTGATTACATTCAAATTGAAGTAATTATTTTCTTTACAGGAAAAATACAGAATGTAAGACTTCATGGTGTGTTCTCATTAAGGTAAATTGTAAAAAAATACATTGGAACTTTAAAACTATCATATGACAATAATGCCTTTGAATCAAGAGAAATTTAGGCTGATGTACTTGTCACAAGTATTCTTGTTCTTTACACTGTCAGTTTCTGGGAAGTTTTATGCATCTCACTCTTTTTCTTTTTTTATAAAGTAACTTTGTAGAGTGAAGATTAGGGAGTTTTTTTCCCTTTCCAGGTATATTTAAAAGGTGTAGTCTTGAGTTGATCTAAAATGAATTATTATGAATTACTACCATTGAATGAGCATACAGAATTACAATCATGATCTAACATTTTAAATTGAAGATAGTCAAATTTGCCATGCCATGGTTTCACTTATAGTTCTTGTTTTATCTTTGATATTTTTTCAAGCTTTCTTTATGACAAACAAAATTAAACCTTGCTGTATAATAATGTATACAAGGTAATACATATGATGATAGCTACTGACATTATAGTTGACATAGTGGTTCCCAAAAGTCTTACCAGAAGACCCTTTGAGAATAAATCAGGAGGTAATTGCATCATTGTGCAGAAGCTGGATATGTTTGAGTAAAAAAATATAATAAAAATATTAATCAACAATTTCAATATTCATGATGATCAGCATTTTGGAAGGAGATTTTAATAAATGTTCTGTGCTTTTATTTCAGTTTTACTATCTACAACATCCCATCTGAGAGTAAATTCTCTGTTGATGCTGAGATAAAACTATGTTTTGAGGCAAACAACAATACATGTCTTACAGAATACTCTATATTAAATAATGTTCATCTGAAGTATGAGGTCTGCAATCAGACTCAACCTCTGGGTGGTAAGTACTTAAAATGATGTCTACATTCATATGGTGTTCTTCTTCTTCAGTTAAGCGGCCATCGTCAACTGGTTGACTATTCTGCCACATTTAGGAGTGAGCACATACAATAATTTTGAAATTTAATAAACAAAAAGAATGGGTGCAATTTAAAAACATGTCATTTAAATCTAATGACGAAGCTGAGCCTTGAAAGATTCAGGACTCCGAGCCGAGACAGTAGAGTTGGGCAAGGTGTTCCACTCTCTGATTGTTCTTGGATAGAACGACTCCTTCCGTTCAGTTGTTTTACATGATGGTATTCTTAATGCCTGTTCGTTGTTATTTCTGGAAGGGCGTTCATTCGATATTAGCTTACTGGATGTATCGACTTTGACAAAGTTGTTTTGTAGCTTATACATCATTATTAAGTGGCTATGTTTCCTTCGTTCTTGTAGGGTAGACCATTTAAGCATGCTACTAACAGATGAGGTGTTGTGATATATGTTAGTAACATACCTTGCTGCCATTCTTTGCACCATGTCCAATCTGTGGATGTCGTTTTGTTGGTATGGGTCCCATACTGCACTAGCATATTATAAAGTAGGCCTGACAAGGGACATATATGCTTTTTCTTTAATTGACTTGTTTGAGATGTTAACATTCCTTTTTAAGAAGCTAATGGTGTTGTTGGCTTTGGAGCAGATGGAGCTTATAGGTTTTTTCCATTTAAGATCTGATGAAGTAGTGCATTCCAGGTATTTTGCTGATGTTACATGTTCAAGGTTATGGCCATGAAGTGTGTAATTGTACTTTGATGGAGTTTGCTTCTTGGAGATGGTGATTACATTATGATTACATTTGTCTGGATGGAACTTCATAAGCCATGTTGTTTCCCATACAGCCAGTCAGTCAAGGTCCTTTTGTAAGTTTGCGGCATCTGGATGAGATTATGAGATAAGCAAACAGTCATACGGTTGATTGAATCCCCTTGGGCATTTTCATTTATATAAAACAAAAATAGGCTAGTTCCAAGGACGGATCCTTGTGGTACGCCAGACTCTACAGGTATGTAGGTCGATGTTTCACCCTCCACAACTACTGACTGTATTCTATCACTGAGGAAGTTGTCTATCCACTGATTTGTTTTATCGGTTATCCCATAATGCTTCAGTATGTGAATGAGAAGGCTATGGCTATTTGATTCAGTGAAAAATTCACTGGCATTCTCAAAAATTGTCTAATCCTTCACTTATTTGTATATAGACCTCCTGTCTTATGTTCACAACAATCATAAACAACTGTACTGGACAACTTTACTGTATATATGTGATTACACTGAATCAGAGAGATCAGTTAAAATGTACAAGTTTTCATCAAAGTGTTGAGTAGATTTGTAAAACTTTGATATAAAAGGGAGATAACTTTGGTCATTCTGGCATAACCATTTTAAAATATTTAATTGGTTGTTATAATGTCTCATTTTCATATATTAAGTTTTATAATTTGGGTCTCACATATCTGAAGAGCTAAATACTGTTCCCAATTGCCCATTTGAACTTATGAGTTTCAACATGTAAATTAATATCTTTAGTCTTAGCACATGACTAAATTTTTGCTTACAGGTCTTGCATTTGATTTCTGGAAACCATCTTATTGTACCCCTTACACTGGAGACTTTCTGAATGGTAAGTACCTTAATTATTTAAATAAACATGTGTAAGGAAAATTCTATATCTCGGTAAGCTTGCAGGTTTTGAGCTGGATTGGAAGTCTAAAACCTGCATATATGAAATTTAGATGTTTTGTATGATTGCCAAAGTGCTCAGAATAATTTTTGTGGTTTTCTTTCAGTAAAATCCATGGACTTTGCAATGACTTGGTGTGAGCTTTTCTGGCAGGACTTCTAGTTTTATATTACAATATGATTTTATGATCGTTACTTTTTATCTTACATCAGGTTGTAGCAGTGTACCGTCACCAATCACTTCATTGTCAGGATGTCATATGAGCAGTGATTGCCAAGGGATTGAGTGTTGTGTAGACACAAACTTCATCTCAGGGGCCAGGAATGTAGAAACAATGCTGAAAATATCCCAGTGTGATGTGATAGATGGGAACATAGAACGAAAGTCATGGACAAAAAGTGGACTTGATTCTTTAACAGGTATTTATATACCAAAAACATGTTTTAATAGTAAAGACATGACTATATATTCAAATTCAAATTATTTATTCAAGAAAACTCACAAAGAGCATAAATTATACCGGTAAGTAAAAAATAAGCTTTAAAGGAAAAATCTCTTTCAAATTTCTAGACATAAAAATGACATTGAATATTTGAAAGTAATTTTTTAAGTATTCAGTGTATAAATCCCAGTTTGTAACTACAAATATTCTTTTCTTCAGGATCTTCTGTATCAGAGAAAGTAAATGATGTATTTGATTTAATGGTTGATGTCATAGAATCCTCATCATCTCTGTACAAGGTCACTATGTCCTTGAAGACTTGTTATATAAAGGACATTGGCTGTCAGACCTTAACTCTAGCAGAGGAAGTAACCTTAGTTAGACCTACATGTACTAGTGGTAAGAGGAGGAAGAGGAGGAGTGCTGATGGGTAAGATCAGTTTATATCACAATGTGTAGTTATATCAAAGAAAATAAACAGTACCAGATGAAAATATTTCTTTTAAACATGTGACCATCTTGATTTACATTATAAGTTGGCCAGTTCAATTCAAGTGCTACATTTAGATCCAAGTAGTAGGCATCATACAATTTAAATTAACAGAGTTTGGTAAAGAGAACATGTAATAATCATCATGTCTTTTGCATTAGAGTAAATATTGCTGATCTAAAGACTGGACTAAGAAATCTAATGGAAAGAGGAGCATCATCAGCTGAAATCAAAGACTACATGTCAGATGTTAAAAATTTGGAAGTAAGTTCTTAAGATAAATTATAGATGATGTTTCATTAGGAAAAGTGTGAAACTATGAAATTAGCTGTGAATTAACATTTTTATGATGATTATAAAATTGTACTTTCTGTGTACATGCTTTTGAAAGTTTCCTGATTTTAAAAATGGTCCAATTTATAAAATGATGTCAAGTTGTCAAAATTTTTAAATGTTGTTTGTTAAGAATAGAGTATTTAAGAAATCCAATCAACTTGAAACTTTGTACACATGTTCTCCATGATATGATCTTTTTAATTTTATTACCAAATTAAAGTTTTGACCCCAATTTCACGGTCCACTGAACATAGAAAATGATAATGCAAAGTTCAGGTCAAAGTTTTTGGTTATAGTTTTTGCTCTAGGTGGTTTTTGATGAAGTTGAAGTCCAATCAACTTGAAACTGAGTACACATGTTCCCTGTGATATGATCTTTCTTATTTTAATGCCAAATTTAGGTTTTTTACCCCAACTTCACGGTCCACTGAACATGAAAAATGATAGTGCAAGTGGGGTATCCGTGTACTATGGACAAATTTTTTTGTGTTCTGTTCATTATATTCTTGCTAGCCCCTAGACAAGATGAAGTCATGTTAAGGCATTATGAAACTTTGATAGAATGATTAATTTGATTTAATTCCTTGTAGACTGAAGAAATAATGAAAAACCTCCAAGTAAAGAACCTAGATGTTAAAGATACCACTACCGGAATACAGTCTACTATGAAAGCCTTGGGACAAGATAATCCTTCTACACTGTCTGTACTGTGGTCTAATGACAAAGGGGTCGAGGTGAAGGGAGGTAATTATTGCTATATATAAAGATCAAGGTAATCCTACCACATTGGCTATGCTATAGTCTAACAATAATCATTATGATAAGTGGTAATGTTGATTTCAACTTCCCAATTTAAAAGAGCCATTGTAAATCATGATGGAAAACATAATCAATTGAATATTTCACTGGGATATCTTTTCTCCCATATGTGGACATATCTTTTTTTCATTAAAAAATTTGAATGATGGACCTAAATTGTTGTTGATTTTACCCCAATTCTCTGAAATTGATGGACAGAAGGGAGAATTACTGAAATATTAGTTACAGAGGTTAGGATGAAAACATTTATTTCATGTGAGTTCAGAGCATAATTTAATGTCGGAAATTTTATTTAGACATATCGTTATCAATGGTCAGAAAAGACCAGATTATTTTACCTTGATGTGAGGTTTTTGTTGCTACCCTTCATTGTGGAAATTTTACCTGTTGTACTGAATTCCCTGAAGAATGCTGTAACATCAACTACATAAATTGAAAACATTGTAGGTAAAGGTGTTGTTAGTATGCTGTCCACAGCAACAGATATCGTAGGACGTGCTGACCAGGCATTTGTTGTTGGTAAAGGACTTTCTAATGCTGGCGTAGAATTACTTGGACAGAAGCTGGCAAACATGACAATAGGAGACATCAAAGCCATGCTAGATTTGAAAAATATGGACCCTCTGGTTGTAGCTAAACTTATTGGACAGATAAAAGATTTGGCAATAGCTTTGGTGAGCATATAACCTGTCGATTTATGTCATTGCATATATATAATCCAAGAAAAGGGCATGGTGTATCAATTAATGACACAAAACCTCTACACACATATTAAATAAACATAAACAAGTGAAAGAACAATGCTTTCATTGCTGTTCTCCATCTCAAAGTAACTGAGGTTTTCAACATGGAGTAAAAAATCTAGTCTTAATGTAAGTTTAAGACAGCTTTGCATTGGCTAGAGGTATAGGGGGAGGGTTGAGATCTCACAAACATGTTTAACCCGTCGCATTTTTGCGCCTGTCCCAAGTCAGGAGCCTCTGGCCTTTGTTAGTCTTGTATTATTTTAATTTTAGTTTCTTGTGTACAATTTGGAAATTAGTATGGCGTTCATTATCACTAAACTAGTATATATTTTATAATTGTATAAATAAACCAATTGTTCAAGACGTTTCGGCCATTGGCCTTCTTCAGTTGTTTATTATTCCTCTAAACTACATGGCTGACATTTCTTTTTTCAATCATTGAAAAGATGTTATAGATATATAACATCTTTTCAATGATTGAAAAAAGAAATGTCAGCCATGTAGTTTAGAGGAATAATAAACAACTGAAGAAGGCCAATGGCCGAAACGTCTTGAACAATTGGTTTATTTATACAATTATAAAAGGTATGTTCCCTATTGGAATTTTGAAAACAAGGATAGTATATATTTGTTTAGGGGCCAGCTGAAGGACGCCTCTGGGTGCGGGAATTTCTCGCTACATTGAAGACCTGTTGGTGACCTTCTGCTGTTGTTTTTTTCTATGGTCGGGTTGTTGTCTCTTTGGCACATTCCCCATTTCCATCCTCAATTTTATTCTTTCATCATCTAAGTGGAATATTTTGCATGAACCAACATCTGTTCGTTGAAGTAATCAGCAAGCAGAAGATATCAAAGAACTATGAAATACATCAGGCATGGAAATGGATCATATACTGTAATAAGCTACTTAGCAATCTCAATTAGATAGCTTATTAATTAGACAACTAAGGTTTATCTTTCATAACCTAAATTAGATTGGCTTTTCTCCCTGTGTTGAAGACCCATTGGTAGCCTTTGGCTGTTTTCTGCTCTTAGGTCAAGTTGTTATATCAACCCAATCAGAGTTTGCTTTCAAGTTTTAAACTCTAAAACTAGAACTTGTTGGAAATTAAATCCAACTACTTATTTTTTATTAATTAATGTTCTATACTTCATGCTGTTTTTATTTTTCAGTTGTCTGAATTTGTCAGCAAGGTTTTATCTGATCCAAGTAATATGTTTAAATCTGAAGACTTTGTAGTAAAAGGAGATGTATCATTCCCAAGAATGAATGTTAAATTCTTCCAGTATATTGTACCAATTCCTGTTGGACCATTGGTCCTTGTGCTTAGTAAGTTAGATATATGTAACCTTAAAAATGTAACTGAGGAAAAGTGGACAAATTTCACGATTGATAAATTGTGAACAGTTAAAGTAAGAATGATAATCTTTAGGAGTATTGCAAATTTAATTAAAAGCATGGTTAGTGTTGAAAAACTATTTACCCATCCATCAACTTTGTTAAGCAGTTAAGCTGCTTTATGCGAGCACCCTAGATTTAGGTTCTACCCAATAAATGCTGAAAAATGTGCCACTGTTATTATCTGGCTGGCTATTATGTTATTTATAACTAATTGAACACTTTTATCATACTTTTTATTCTAGAATACAAAAAATATGACCAGAAAAACCTTAAATGATCGTCGAATCACCCAAAAGTTTTGAAGTTGCACATAGGAAGTAGAGCACATTAGGAATCCTTATGTAGTTTATTATCCCCTGTGCTTATGGCTAAGATGTCAAAGGACAATTGTAGAAAATATTTAATCGCTGAAAATCTCCAAAGACAAGTAGTTTAGATTTCCAAAATGGCAAAAGTCGTAGGAATATTGTTTGTCATCAATACGTAGTAAACTTTGTCAATAGTCTATTAATAAGCTCAACTGTTCATGCTGTTGCCGTGTTGGTGGCAATTTCAAATTAGAACTTGACGAAATTTTCGTATCATTTCAATTTGGAGGCTCAGGCAGGGGTTCAAATTAGCGGTGGTCTGAGGTCCGCGACCTTCCACTTTTGCAATCAGACTTTTTACTTGGTTACTGGCTACGCCTAACGGATCTTCCACTTGAAAGAAAATAAGAAATAACTTTGCAAACCTTTTCACCATCTGAAGTCTCCAAATAAAACTTATTTTCATCTTTATTATTCATGACAGCCGATGTTCATTTTGTTCAACCACTAGCTTTATACAGAAAATCACCAACAAGTAATGTGTAAATTTTGATAAATCTTATCTGACTGACAAAAACAACATTGGAAAACAATGGATGCTGTGAAGACAATTACTATATCAGGTCCGATTCTGGAAGCGGATAAGGGTAATTCCGGGTTTTGGCGATCAGCTACAAAAAAAAATTCAGACAGGTGACAAAATACATCTATGCATGGTCAGGGACTTTCTGTTAGTATAGAAAGTCCCTGGCATGGTAAATAAATATAAACACTAGAATTGTAAACCAAAAGATATATGTAAAAGAAAAAAAAACAGAAAATATTTTTTACAGAAACTCAAAATAACTTTTTGACAAGTTTTAATGTCAAAATCCAATACAATGTGACAGCTGGTAACAGTATATTTAACAATATATATGTTCCTGGTGACAGTATAAATTTTCTTTATTAGTGATGAATGTTGATAATGCATGTAAGATGTAAACAAATTACTGCAATTTCAAGGGTTTTTTTCCCTCAATTTTGAAGGGTCAGTTAGAATAGCTGGAAGTTTCTTACTTTATTTTCACAAATAGTGCAACTAGATTATATGATACCTGAATGTAAGCAAATCATATGATATATAGATGGAGTCCTTTGGGTCACTCTACCCCCTCCTGTTTGATAACTTTGAAACGGATGATATCCCCACCCCTAAACCATATATATTCATGTATGGGACTATATAACTAATCAAATGAAATATAGGGGAACTCCCTAGGGTCACCCCACCCCTCCTGTTTGAGAACTTGGAAACAGTTAAGATCCCCAACCCTAAACCATATTTATACATGTATGGGACAATATAACTAATCAAATGAAATACAGGGGGAGTCCCTGGGGGTCACCCCACCACTCCTGTTTGAGAATGTGAAAATGGTTGACATCCCACCCCTAAACCATATATATTCATGTATGGGACAATATAACAAATCAAATGAAATATAGGGGGAGTTTCTGGTGTCACTGTACATTGTCCTGTTTGAGAACTTTGAAACGGTCGGGATCCCCACCCCTAAACCATATATACTCCTGTATGGAACTATGTAACAAATCAAATGAAATATAGGGGAAGTCCCTGTGGTCACCCTACCCCTCCTGTTTGATAATTTGAAAATGGATGAGATCCCAACCCCTTAAATATATTTATTCATGTATGGGACAATATAACTAATCAAACGAGATATAGGGGGAGTCCCTGGGGTCACACCACCTCCTCCTGTTTGAGAACTTGGAAATGGTCGTAAACCCCACCCCTAAACCATACATACTCATGTATGGGACTATATAACAAATCAAATGAAATATAGGGAGAGTCCCTGTGGTCACCCTACCCCCTCCTGTTTGATAACTTGGAAACAGATGAATTCCCTCCCCTAAACCATATATATTCAAGTATGGGACAATATAATAAATCTGATGAAAAATCCCTGTGGTAGTGAACATTTGTCTGATTTGTGTCTCATAACTTTTGTACTATAGAACACAAACTCAGTTTTCTTGCCAGGGAAGCAAGTCCATTCATACTATTACAAGCTCGTACTAAGTCAACTTGTACTACTAACAGTCAACTAATACCAAAGTTAACTACCAACTAGAACAACTGCAATCATTGCGAACTTGTACCACTGCAGACTCACCATTAAAAATTTACATTGATATATGCGTTGCTTTGGAAACCTTGATAACATATAAATTATTTGCCTTAATAATTAATTGTACAATATATGAATGTTTAATGTTTGTTCTTTTAAATTTGAAAAAAAATTGAAGCAACATTGCCAGAGTTTTCATAATTATGTTTGCCTTGGTTTTTGGTTAACTGCCCTCAGCGCTTACAGCGCTTTGATTTACAAATTTTGTAGCTATGGCACATATCAAAATACAGACCATGTATCTTATCTAATACATGATGCAGCCTATGGTAAATTACAGAAACTTAATCTGGTCATTGTTACTGTATTTATGCGAAAGACTGGAGATTGAATTTTGTTTCAAGGTGCAGTTTGAAGTCATCTCTTCAAAATTGATCAACATGATATTAGATAAATGTTAATACGAGTGCTAACAGAGGTTATTTGGGTCAATGTTGAAATTTGGAAATCATTTAAAGTACTATGAAAAATGATATGTTATTTCTGTGAATTCCATGATGATTTAATATATTTGAGACTACAAAGTGAAAACATCCTAAAAACATATTGTTTTTTTCTTTTTGCAACATTTCTTTTATTTTATTTTTACAATGTATTTCAATGAGTTATCTGGTAATTAATTTACAGAATTTGGATGTGGTGCATACTATGGGATGAAATTTGAAGTTGGTGCCAAGATTATGGCAATGAAAGCATTTGCTGGTATAACACCATATGGTGGTGTGCATGCTTGGGGGTCAATTGGTATCTGTTTTGGTCCTTTATGTGGAGAGCTTAGACTAGATGGTTATGTGATGGAACTTAGGTTCCCTACAACAGCTGAAGTAGGATTCAGCAAATTTCCATTAGATGTTGGGTTAGTATGTATGAATTATAAAAGTTAACAGTATTGTTTTTTAATATAAAGATATTTAAATAAGGACTTGTGGTATGATTTCCAATGCAACATATAGAAAACAACAAGCTTGACTCTATAGCTTAGAACTGCATTAATCTATAAGACAGCAAACAAAATACATCTGTCCATTTTGCAGCTTTATTTTTACCTTATTGCAGAAAACCATACAGTAACCTATAGTTGCTTACAGCCATGTCTATTGGTCTCTTGCCATCATATCACATCTTCTTAATTTTCTATTAATTATACCCCACGTAACGAAGTTAAAATCCCTTTCTACTTGTTTATACATATTGTAATAACTGGAACAAATACCATTTAATAATTTTTACAACCTGGAATTTACTATGCCAACAGAAGAAAGTTGTCAGGTGTCTGGCACAAATATGCATATACCTGAAATTATATTTCAACCTATTATATGTCCTGAAAGTGGCTAAGTAAGGAAATATTTAAGTCTGATCACATGACCGCAGAAGGAAATATTTTTGTTGTTGTCGTTATATACCTAAATCTCTAAAGTAGTCTTTAAGAGTAAGAAATAAGTCATTGCATTAATAATTTTATTAATGCTTCATTGTTTATACCTGTAAAAGAATAGTTTATAGGAATTATATTGTAAACCTGTTTACCGCTGGAATTTAATATAAGTACACCCGGCGTCTGCTAGTACTATGCACTACTAAAATTTAAAAACAAATCTAGTTACAAAGTTTTTAGCTTTTATCTATAAATTTTAATAAAGGAAAAGTTAGGATTATGGCCCATTCACCTAATAATTAAAGAACAGGCATTTTACTGTCCATTTTACATTTGATTTCTAAATGTGCAGGTTTTCTTGTCAAGCCCCTATTTTGTCGAACATTTTCCTGTATATTACAATACATAATGATCTGGCTTTTTAGCTCACCTGACCCAAAACGGGCCAAGTGAGCTTTTCTCATCATTTGGCATCCATTGTCAATCGTCGTCGTCTTGGTCCGTTAACTTTTACAAAAATATTCTCCTCTGAAACTACTGGGCCAAATGAAACCAAACTTGGCCTAAATCATCCTTAGGGTATCTAGTTTAAAAAATGACCCACCCATCAACCAAGATGACTACCATGGCTAAAAATAGAACAAAAAGTAGAACATGGGGGTAAAATGCAGTTTTTGGCTTATAGCTCTAAATCTAAAGCATTTAGGGCAAATGTTCATTTTTCAAAACCTAACAGCCCTGAAATTTTTAGATGCATCAGACAACCTGTTGATGGGTTGCTGCCCCAAAATTGGTAATTTAATTGAAATTTTACAGTTTTTGGTTATTATCTTGAATATTACAATAGATAGAGATAAACCGTAAACAGCAAAATTGTTCAGCAAAGTAAGATCTACAAATAAGTCAAACATGACCAAAATGGTCAATTGACCCCTTTAGGAGTAATTGCCAATTGTAGCCAGTTTTTGACAATTATTTTGACAATTTTTGTAATCTTCAGCAAAATAAAGAGTTTTGTCATGGTCTCTTCTCGTCTTCAATGTTGGAGAGTGTCCTTTGTTTGAAATGTCCATAGACAATGGTGAGTGAAACAGGCTCTTGAGAGCCTCAAGTTACTTTTGAAATTCAATTAAGGTTAAGGAACAGTAAATAAAGATGCCACAAAATTTTAATTAAATTTTGCATACAACTTTGACACATTGAACTTCAACTGAAAATCTATTAAAAAAATGAATTCATCTAGGTTTTGAATTTTCTGAAAATGATTTTTTATTTATGGCCCCGCAATGAAACAGAGTTTTTTTTCTAAACGCCTTCAGATATTGGACTGATTTTTTGGTATGTCGGTTACCCATAATGAGTTACAGATCAAGTTCAAGCTTTGTTCTGCTTGGCTAATTTTATACCGAAATTACTGGCTTTGGACTTTGATAAATTGTTGGAAGTCACAGTTATACGGACTTTCTTTCTAAACACCTTTAGATATTGGGCTGATTTTTGGTATGTAAGTTAACCACGATAAGTTACAGATCAAGTTTAAGTTTAATTCGGCTCTGCTGTTTTTTGCCAAAATTAAAGGTTTTTGCAAATTGTTGAAAATCACAGTTATACAGACTTTATTCTATACGCCTTCAGATTTGAGCTGGTTTTTGGTATGTGAGTTAATCACGATAAGTTACAGATCAAGTTTAAGTTAAATTCGGCTCCGCTGTTTTTTGCCAAAATTAAAGGTTTACTACTTTGCAAATTGTTTAAAATCACAGTTATGCAGACTTTTTTCTATACGCCTTCAGATTTTGAGCTGGTTAACCAGATTTTTGTGACAAAAATGTCGGTTATTGATTTGGGGATGTATGGCAGTCGGGGGCGGGGCAGTCCGGCGGTCGGGAGGGCGGCAATCAAATGTTGTCCGTGCATTAACTCATGAACCGTTCAGCCAAAGCTTTTAAAATTTTAATATGTTGTTACTGACAACTAAATGAAGGTCAAGTTCAATAATGGCGATTTTGACTTTTACCGTTCAGGAGTTATGGTTCTTGAAAGATTGAAAAATGGAGTTTTCAGTCGTGTCCGTGCATTTACGCATGAACTGTTCTATCAAAGCTTCCCAAATTTTAATATGTTGTTACTGATGACAAAATGGAGGTCAAGTTAAATAATGACGATTTTGACCTTTACCGTTCAGGAGTTATGGTTCTTGAAAGATTGAAAAATGGAGTTTCCAGTTGTGATGACCAAAATGTCGGTTATTGATTTGGGGATGTACGGCGGTCGGGCGGCCGGGCAGTCGGGGGGCCGGGCGGGCGGCAATCAAATGATGTCCGTGCATTAACTCATGAACCGTTCAGCCAAAGCTTTTAAAATTTTAATATGTTGTTACTGACAACTAAATGAAGGTCAATTTCAATAATGGCGATTTTGACTTTTACCGTTCAGGAGTTATGGTTCTTGAAAGATTGAAAAATGGAGTTTTCAGTCGTGTCCGTGCATTTACGCATGAACTGTTCTATCAAAGCTTCCCAAATTTTAATATGTTGTTACTGATGACAAAATGGAGGTCAAATTAAATAATGACGATTTTGACCTGTACCGTTCAGGAGTTATGGTTCTTGAAAGATTGAAAAATGGAGTTTCCAGTTGTGTCCGTGCATTTACGCATGAACTGTTCTACCAAAGCTTCCCAAATTTTAATATGTTGTAACTGATGACAAAATAGAGGTCAAGTTAAATAATGACGATTTTGACTTTTACCGTTCAGGAGTTATGGTTCTTGAAAGATTGAAAAATGGTGTTTCCAGTCGTGTCCGTGCATTTTCTCATGAACCATTCAACCAAAGCTTTTGAAATTTTTATATGTTGTTACTGATGACAAAATAGAGGTCAAGTTCAATAATGACGATTTTGACTTTTACCGTTCAGGCGTTATGGTTCTTGAAAGATTGTAAAATGGCGTTTCCATTCACGTTGTTGCATTTACTCATGAACCATTCAATCTAAACTTTTCAAATTTTAATATGTTGATACTGATGACAAAATGGAGGTCAAATTTGATATTGACAATTTTCACTTTCACCATTCATCAGTAATGCTCTTGTGATATTGCCAGGACACAAATAAATATTAATAAATCCGGTTTGCTGTTGTTGTGACAGCCTCTTGTTTTTGATATGTGAGACTACCATCAAGTTTGTGTCCACATGTGTTATTGAAATTGAAGATTATTCAACTTTTTGAGACGGGCCATTCGTGTTGTTTCGACATATCTAGTTCACAATTACAACATAAGAATGAGTAGGTGAGCTTGGTTGCCAATGAGACAACTATGCATTTGAGTTAATATGAAGTGGTAGTAAGCAATTATAGCCCATAAAATGTCTTTCAATAATGAGAAAAACCCATTTTCAATACCTATCTTCAAACTGATGTGGTATTGTGAATTGACAAACCCTTCCCAATTAATGCTGTATTAATATATTTTATTGTGTAGGTTATCCATGTATTTGGAACTTATACCACTTCAACTTCAGCTGTCTGGCAGGGTCACCTTGGAGATTGATTTAAAGTTTACTAGTTTTACCAAGACACTGTTTAGAGCAGTACTTTGGAGATATAGATCTGCTATGATACGTAAAAAGATATTTGATAATCGTTCTGGTCAACCAGATGCCACAGCACCAGAAGTCTCATCTTTCACAGATGATCCTGATAACATGGTTAGTTTACATTTATGTAGAGATTCATTCACATTATAGTAAGTAAGAAGTAAAGACTTTTTTTGTTTTCTTTTATAAAAAAAATTCTGACATAAGCAAGAACAGCGCATTAAAGTGGAGCCACTCATGATTTAAGTTTATATTATGGTGTATCATTGATTGAAGCAGGTTCCAGTTATGTTTTATAATTAGTCCAGTTTGGGAGAAACTTTTAAATCTTACATGTGTGTGTGTGTGTGTGTATACTGATAGCTATATGAAATGATGTATACTCTTGCCGAAAAAAAAAGATCTTTTCTTATAAGTGTTTATGTGTGCTAAACTGCTCTTTCTCTGCTAGGAATCTACGAAAAGTTCTTGCTATGAAGATAATAATATTTAAATGCAGCTGTATTAATTGAAAAAAAAACATTGAAAAATTCATTCATTTACTTTGTATCAGATATTAGTCTAGGAAATTTTATAACTAAAGAATGTCAACAACTTTCATCTTTTATTTACAGGCCAAGAGATCAACACCATCCTGTACAGTGTCACAAACACCATTCCTAGACTACACAGAATCAGAGTTCCAGATCTCTATACGGGCTGAGGATGATAGATGTCAAGTTCGTCTCTATCTCAATATAGGGACAGTTCTCTGGACATCAGATGTATTACACAGATTTGAGCTTGGAGGTCCATCTACTATTGTAAAAGAGGTCAGTTTATAATAATAAGAAACACATACAGATTTGCCTAATTGTAAATAAATGTACCAAGTCTTCTTTTCCTATCAACATTTTAACTACTCATATTACTGGACGTTTGGAAAAAAAAAATAAGAGACAGGAAAATGCTGAAGCCTTCTAAAACTATTCTATTGTTATTTGCAATTATTAGATAATAAATACTATTTGCGAAAAATAAACTAGGAAAAACATTTACTGATGCAGTACTTTTTGCGTTATTTTAGTTTCTGCTGAATTCTTATTGAGTTAAAAGCATCAAGCTGTTTTGGAGACATCTATTTTAGGGCTGTTTTGAAGACATCTATTTTAGGGATGCTATCTTATCTGAATTTAAATTTAGAAAAACTCAAAATCTTCTTTTTAATTATTAAGTGGTTCTGACATTTTAAAGTCAACTAATTGAAAATTTGTTTAGAAATTGAAGAATGAAGGTACTGGAGTTCCTATATATTTTACAATGATTGCTGAGAATAACTCTGGTCAGAAATCTGAGGCCTACTGTTCCCTGTCTACATACGATGTAACTGTTCCCGGTGGAAGATTCCTGGAGGAATTCATGTCAACCAGTAACCCTGATGAACTACGAGCTTATGTTACTGTTTATGAAGATTCAGAGGTAACACAAGCTCTAGTTGGAGTTGGCTATGGAAAAGATATTTATGGAGACCAGACTGTAGCGTGGAATGATGTTGATTTAGATGATCATGATATTAATGACAACTTAGGTATGTATCAGCTACTAAATTATCTCAATTCATGGCAGGTTTCTCACCTTTAACAATATATTAAGGTGTTAATATCATCGGGTTGAAATAAGTCTTTAAGTATTGTTTCATATTGATATGGTTTTTTGTCTGCTCAAAAAGTGGTCTAACAGTAATAAATTCTTCAATTTGAAAACCTAAAAAATAACAAATGCTAGAGCACAAAAAACAAAAGGTTCATGCTAAAAAGCCAACTTCTTTCCAATTTCAGGCAAGGATATTTAATTGTGTCACTTTTTAAGTTTTAAATGTACCAAATCCTGCACATTTTCAGCACTGATTTTTTTCCGATAGTTAAATTGTAGGTTGTAATTGATTACAGGTGATGATCCCTTCAATCGAAAGGTGTTGACAGAAATGTTTACTGGACCAGTTACTGGCAGACTGATTGGACCTAAAGCTGCAAAGAACACCATTAAATATTCTCCTGGAGATTGTGCCAGAGCTTGTGCAGACCTCCCACTCAGTAAATGTATGAGCTTTAATTATGACTTTGGCACGGCTGAATGTGAACTTATGGAAGCCATAGAGGGACATCACTATACAAAGTCTAGGTCCAGATTGTTTGAACACTATGAAAGACTTGGAATCGGAAAGTCCAAACGATTCATATATGAAAATATGAATCTCCTCCATAACAAAGTGCATTATTTCAACTTCAGGATTGTAAATGTTTTAGGATATGAAAGTATATTAACTAGTGAAGGAGTTCTTGTTGATATTACTACACCAGAAACAGGTTTGTTGGTGATTAAGAAAATTAAAAATAAACTACCACAGTGCTTATGGTCTGGGAACACAGTTATTTCATAGTGCATTTCTTTTAGACAATAAATTCATATTAAAAAAATTGCACCTGCTCTGTCTCAATAAGAATTTTAAAATATAGTGTAATACTATTGGAAAATAATATAGAAATATTGACAATTCTTTGTTAACAGCTACAGACATACTAATTCTTGACCTTTTTAAACTGGACCAAATCACTACTTTTAAAACATGAAGATTCAGCACCCAAATTTTGTATTAAAGCATGTAATTTCATCCCCTTTCTTAATATTTTAAGCATGAGAAATCACAAAGTAAATTGAGAAAGTGAATGAAAATTGGAAGTTATACACTGTTCACACTAGGGACTATATATTAATAGACAAAGAAAACCAAAGTTAATATGGTTAGTTAAGACAAGTTATGTCAAATGTTATATTTTAATTATTATTATGTAAATTTTAATTGACTTAGTGAAATGGTATTTATCAAAATGAAGTGTCCTATTTCTATAAGATATGTTATTCAAATGTATAAAGGTTAAAAATGAGGATATACAAAGATGTGGTATGATTGT
This sequence comes from Mytilus galloprovincialis, assembly GCF_965363235.1. Classification (NCBI taxonomy): domain Eukaryota; kingdom Metazoa; phylum Mollusca; class Bivalvia; order Mytilida; family Mytilidae; genus Mytilus; species Mytilus galloprovincialis. The sequence goes on from NC_134839.1 coordinate 109,444,914, forward strand.
AGATTGTAAATGAGACAACTCTTATCAAGAGACCTAATGACACAAAAACTAATAAATATAGATAAGGCAGCCTTCAACAATGACCAAAGCCAATACCACATAGTTAACTATGAGAGGACCTAAAATGACAAATGTAAAACAATTTAAACATACAATCTACAAAAGATTGAATTAAAAGCAAATATGTAACCCAGCAAGAAACGACAACCACTGAATTAGTCTCCTGACTTTTGACAGGGCATACAGAATGTGGCATGGTTAAACATGTAATTGGGCGCCCTACCCTCCCTTAACCTGGGACAGTGGCTTAACAGTACATGTACAACATAAGAACAAACTTTAAAAATCAGTTGAAGAAGGCTAAACTCATCAGATGGATACAAATAGAAATACAGCTAGTTCAAAGCCAATAACAACTAATAAAATAAAAATCATTCATCTTAGACTAAATTATCAATCAGTACACATCCAACATCCAATGTATTTCTTACAAAGAAGTCATAAACAGAGAAAAACATGACCTTGTCCAATGGAAAGATACAGGATCGACAGGTTGTAGAGCCATGAACATGCATATGTATATAGCAATAATATTCACTCTATAAATCAGAGATAAAAAGTTTAAAGAAGTTTGTATTGTTGTCCCCCGCACAACACATTGGTGGGGACATGTAAATTCCGTCCGTCCATTTGTGTGGTCGTGTTAACTCTCTTAAGAGTTCAATTCTTGCCAGATTTTTATAAAACTTATATGGTCAGATCAAATATTTAAGTACATCATATGAATTTGTACAATTCGTGCTTTTTTAATGGAAATGTGATGTCACAGTACATTCTTAATCGTACGAAAACCCATGAGACGAGGATACTATAGGTTGATATCAACAATATCATGGCCAAGTTCTAAAATAGGGGTTGATGGACTTTTTAGCTCACCTGGCTTAATATGCCTTGTGGAAATATTACATAAGTGCAATGCAGTTATAAAAAATAATTCCTCAAATTTTATATGTTTAAGTTGACATTTCAAACATACAGTTTTTTTCTTTTTGCTCGTTTGGTATATTTTTTTAAAAATTTTCATTTCTATACAATATTATGTTTTTGTAGGAATTATTAGAAATAAAACTACAGATTATCATGAAATAATTCCTTGTATGGATTTGATTCCTGAACATGACAGACCAGACTGGCAGATATGGTGTAGAGGTGTAAATCCTAAAATACAGAATCACAGGTTTGTTCCAATGAAATAAGTCATCAATGGTAACAGACCTTGTCCTCTCCCATATAAATTATCTATGTAAAAGTTTGTTTAAAGAGGGTGGTAAAGGGTTATTTTCGTGCAACGTGATCGCCGTTTTTTATTTCACGTTCAACGTGTTTTTACTTTTTTATTTGACGTTCAGTCGTGCAAGACAGGTGCCTCGTTCAACGTGTTCTGCTTATTTAATTTTAGGTGCATCGTGATTTTCAAAGTCTTATTTTGCGTGCTCGGTATTTTTCAAATAAAATTCAAACAATTGACAGGGATCGTCAAGAAATACTTTTTTAAAAGCCGTAAACCAATTATATCATAAATGTGTGTACTAAATCGGGAATATCAAGTAAAACAAAGAGTTAATATATACAAGAAGACAGTGACTCAGTCACAAAAGGTTCAAATAAAAGTATTTATTTTTCGTGAAACGTTCATTACAGAAATTATTTCACGTTCAACGTGAAATTATGTCTTATTTCACGTTTTTTTCGTGCAAGCACCCCCCCTTTACCACCCTCTTTAAAGTGAATGATTAATATATCTATGTCTTTTTATAATAATATTTTAAATTATCATGTTGTTTTTTAAATAATTATGTAAGTTATTTAAGGAATGACCATAATATTTTTTCTGTGTATGAAGAAATAACATCAAAAATGAAGTGCTCACTGAATAAACTGTGAAGCGTTTTTTTTAATGTGTGCACCATATTTTGTATGTGATTTCGAATAGTCAGAAAAAATATTAGTCATTTTTTATAATTTAGTTCTAAAATCCATTTTAAACCATAGTAAACCATGAAAAAATGTTGATGACATCAGGGTCACATGACAAAATTATGTCTATGAGCTAATAAACAAAACAATGTCAGCCACTCAGAAGACATGTTACATCCACAATTAAAGGAAATTATAAGGTTTCATAATTTGTGAGAATGGGATATTGCTTGATATCAACTTGAGTTATTTAATTTCAATATAATAACAAACAAACCTTTGGCGAGTTATTATTTTAAAAATTAAATAACGAGATATTCAATTCTCACAAGTTGTAAAACATATTTCTTTTATTAAAAATTCTGAGAAATGTTGACTTAGCCCTTTGGAATTGATGTAACTTTGTCTTGTGATGCTGGATAAGCAAATCAAATAAACGCAGATTTTCATATCACATTTTTCTTATCGCACTCATTGCAGCATGATACAAGCAATATCTATTCATGCAAGAAATAGATAACCATGATAACAGGCCACAACGATAAGAGAAAGATAACTATTAATATGATAAATTTGTTACTTGCAGACTTATAGTAGATGGTGACGGGTCAGACGCAGTGTTTAATGGTCCTGTTCCAATGTCCAATGTGCGGTACACCAGAGCTAATAGATATATATCAGGTACAGTCCTGCTCTAATTTACAATATGCAGTGCACTAGAGCTAATAAATGTTTAGATATATTCCTGTTCAAAAGTATAATTTGTGGTGCATAAAAGGTTATAAATATATATGTATGGCACAGTTTCAATTTACAATTCACAGTACACAAGAGCTAACAGGTAAAAAGTATGATTGTCCTTTTCCTAGTTTACGCCTAACTTCAGGTCTTGTTACAGTGCACTATGTGGTGATGATACATTTGACTGAACTTTGTTTCATAAAAAAAAGATTTTTTTGTTGGTTACATTTGATTACCTTGTTTCTAATTGATTAACATTTGCTCATTGCATCAAATTACTGAATAATACTTTAAAAATCAAGTAAGCATTCGGCTCCATTTTAAGAGCTCCCTGCTCCCTCTTAAAAACCCTTGCTCAAGATACATGGGCTTTGGACTCGGAAGAAACTATGGAGCTGTTTTATTTCCCCAATGTAATTGTCCCAATTTCAAGAATATTTCATCCCCTTATTTTCAGAAACAACCTTTACCATACAAACTTATACTTATATCAAATAGTATCAACCAAAGTTACTACGTTACTGTTAATCACCACAATTCCTCTACTATTATATTGAAATACTTTCAGCTAACTGGGATGGTTTTGTGGACAGAGAGGCTGGTATGTTGGGATACACAATCTGGGTTGGTCATCAGGAGTGTGAAGATTTGATACATATACACCATGATCCACAAAAACATTTGTTTGATAAATCTCAGTGGACACACAGTGCTATGATCAGCCCAATACAGGCACCATATAATATTCTTCCAGGTACGAGGTATTCTTAGTTGCAGCTGAATGTTTGAAAAGTTTTTAGAATGAATTATTTATCTAATCAAATTCATTAAAGATTATATATATCTTCCATAATACAATATTAATATGAAGATATGGCCATTTGCCATTTAGATAACTCCCCATAAGAGACCAAATGACACCAAAATTTATATAGGTCACTCTATAGCCTTCAACAATGAGCAGAGCTCATACCCCATAGTCATACCGCATAGTCAGCTATAAAAGTGCCTAAAATGACAAATGTAAAACAATTCTAACGAGATAACTTACAGCCTAAAGTACAAAATAATGAAAAAAAAAAAAATGTAACACAGCAACAAACAACAACATGATATTAACACACAAGTGATCAAAAAGATAGTTTGGTAGAAAGAACTGAGTAACCAGCTGTGTTACAACATAATGAGACAACCTTGGCTTGAATGTGTATAGTAAGAACTGAGTAACCAGCTGTGTTACAACATAATGAGACAACCTTGGCTTGAATGTGTATAGTAAGAACTGAGTAACCAGCTGTGTTACAACATAATGAGACAACCTTGGCTTGATTGTGTATAGTAAGAACTGAGTAACCAGCTGTGTTACAACATAATGAGACAACCTTGGCTTGAATGTGTATAGTAAGAACTGAGTAACCAGCTGTGTTACAACATAATGAGACAACCTTGGCTTGAATGTGTATAGTAAGAACTGAGTAACCAGCTGTGTTACAACATAATGAGACAACCTTGGCTTGAATGTGTAGAAATATCAATCATAATCAAATGTAGAGAAGCATATATATATTCTTAATTAGTATTCTGGTGCAATTTGCCTTTTTGACTTCATATTTTTATACCCCATGCAACGAAGTTGCGGAGGGTATAATGTTTTTGACCCGTCCGTCCGTCCGTCAGTCCGTCCGTCAGTCCATCCGTCCGTCAGTCCGTCAGTCCTGTTTCTTGTCATCGCAACTCCTCTCAAACCACACAACAGAATTTCACGAAACCTTTTCAGATAATAAGGACATACTATGTAGTTGTGCATATCAACGGGAAATTGCGATTCAATTTTTTTTCTAGGAGTAACGCCACTTTGAACTTATTTACTTTAATGTACTACTGCAACAGTTTGTCATCGCAACTCCTCTCAAACCACACAACATAATTTCACGAAACCTTTTCAGATAATAAGGACATACTATGTAGTTGTGCATATCGACAGGAAATTGGGATTCAATTTTTTTTCTAGGAGTTACGCCCCTTTGAACTTATTTACTTTAATGTACTTCTGCAACAGTTTGTCATCGCAACTCCTCTCTAACCACACAACAGAATTTCACGAAACCTTTTCAAATAATAAGGACATACTATGTAGTTGTGCATATCGACGGGAAATTGTGATTCAATTTTTTTTCTAGGAGTTACGCCCCTTTGAACTTATTTACTTTAATGTACTACTGCAACAGTTTGTCATCGCAACTCCTCTCAAACAACACAACAGAATTTCACGAAACCTTTTCAGATAATAAGGACATACTATGTAGTTGTGCATATCGACTGGAAATTGCGATTCAATTTTTTTTCTAGGAGTTACGCCCCTTTGAACTTATTTACTTTAATGTACTACTGCAACAGTTTGTCATCGCAACTCCTCTCAAACCACACAACAGAATTTCACGAAACCTTTTCAGATAATAAGGACATACTATGTAGTTGTTCATATCGACGGGAAATTGCGATTCAATTTTTTTTCTAGGAGTTACGCCCCTTTGAACTTATTTACTTTAATGTACTACTGCAACAGTTTGTCATCGCAACTCCTCTCAAACCACACAACAGAATTTCACGAAACCTTTTCAGATAATAAGGACATACTATGTAGTTGTGCATATCGACGGGAAATTGTGATTCAATTTTTTTTCTAGGAGTTACGCCCCTTTGAACTTATTTACTTTAATGTACTACTGCAACAGTTTGTCATCGCAACTCCTCTCAAACCACACAACAGAATTTCACGAAACCTTTTCAGATAATAAGGACATACTATGTAGATGTGCATATCGACAGGAAATTACGGTTCAATTTTTTTTCTAGGAGTTATGCCCCTTTGAACTTATTTGCTTCAATGTACTTCTGCAACAGTTTGTCATCTCATTTCCTCTGAAAACACACAACAGAATTTCATGAAATTTTGTAGATAATAAGGACATACTATGTTTATTGACAGGAAATTATTATTCAATATTTTTTCTTATACAATTTTTTTTCTTATACTTATTTAATTTCTCCAATGACAATGTGGGGACATGGGGTATGTGAGTGTGCTCACTAAGGTTCTTTAATTTTGACATTTTATTGATTATAAACAAAAGTGAATCAACACCTGGTAAATCTGTAGTACAGTACCTCGGGTATGCAGGGTCGTTATGATAAAACACATAAAATGTTGAAAGTCAAACAACAACAAATCTTTTACATTATATATTTTATTGGGTTCATAAAATTCAATTTAGGTGCTGGATGTTTCACAAAACACATATCCCATTTCCCTTTGTCATAATTCATTTAACAAGGATTTTTCTCCAATCGCATTGCTGTTGTTGATCTTAAAATTTACATCCTTGAATTTGTGACAATAAAATCAAAGATTTCAAATGTATACCTTTATTGTACATAGTACATATGAGTTTTGACTTTGTGACAGATCTCAGTTGATCAATGTTAGAGTGCTGAATGATTGATATAAAGTATGGCAGGCAAATAGCAACAACAATTTCTAAGAATCAAGTGTTATTATTTGTTCTTCATTTGACAGATTATCAGTACTTCACTGATTTATATTGTCCTATTAACATGCATGAAACATTTGCCACTGGAGGTTTAGCAACCAAAAATCAATCAATCACTGATTAATATAAAGGTTTTGAAACTATTAGCATTAACATATTTTTTTTAGTAGTATTTGAAGATAATCAGTAAATAAAACAGTTCATTAAATTATGTGAACTATGGAAGACAGAAAAATATATATATTTTTGTAGATGACGAGTACTTTATTACTGTAAGAGCATTGAATGATGTAAAGTATGGAGGACCATTAGCAGCAACAGTCTGTCATACAGTCCCTTATACTGTAGACAATTCTAGACCAATAATGACAGATATCTATGGTGTATCATATGATGAAGACTTGTATCTACTAAAGGCAATACACAACTCTAGGTATGTACCACTATATACAGTTAAACCTCTATGTGTCATACAGTGCCTTATACTGTAGACAATTCTAGACCAATAATGACAGGTATTTATGGTGTATCATATGATGAAGACTTATATCTACTAAAGGCAATACACAACTCTATATATGTACTATATAGTACTATATGCAGTTAAACCTATATGTGTCAAGCTGGTTTCTGTCAAAATCTATGATAAAGGGCCCCATGTGAGCTTATGCCATCTCTTGACGTCCATCGTCGTCATCTGTCTTGGTAAACTATTTAAAAATTTTCTCCTCTGAAACTACTTGGCAAAATACATTCAAACTTTAACTAAATGTTCCTTAGGGTATCTAGTTTATAAATTGTATCCGAAGTTTTGAATCATCGACAAACATGGCCCCCATGGCTAAAAATAGAACAGGGGTCAAATGCAGTTTTTGGCTTAAACCTCAAAAACAAAAGCTTTTAGAGCAAATCTGACATGGGCTTAAATTGTTCAATTGGTCAAGATCTATCAGCCCTTAAATTTTCAGATGAGTCGAACAACCCATTGCTGGGTTGCTGCCAATTAACTGGTAGTTTTAAGGAAATTTTGCAGTTTTTATACGACTGCAAAAATTGAACATTTTTTGGTCGTATATTGGTATGACGTTGGCTGCGTCAGCGTCGTTGTCGTCCAAACACATTTGCTTTTTCGCACTATAACTTTAATATAAGTAAATATAAATCTATAAAATTTAAACATAAGGTTCATGACCATAAAAGGAAGGTTGGGACTGATTTTGGGAGTTTTGGTCCTAACAGTTTAGGAATAAGGGACTAAAAAGGGCCCAAATAAGCATCGCACACAATAACTTTAGTATAAGTCAACAGAAATCTGTGAAATTTTAACACAAGGTTTATGACCACAAAAGGAAGGTTGGGATTGATTTTTTTTGTCCAAAAGGGTCCAAAATTAAACTTTGTTTGATTTCATCATAAAATGAATTATTGGGGTTCTTTGATATGCCAAATCTCACCGTGTATTTAGAGTCTTAATTTTTGGTCCTGTTTTCAAATTGTTTTACATTAAGGTCCAAAGGGTCAAAAATTGATATGCTGAATCTAAACATGTACTTAGATTTTTGATTATGGGCCCAGTTTTCAAGTTGGTCCAAATCGGGGTCAAAAATTGAATATATGGGATTCTTCAATATTCTGAATCTAACCATGTATTTAGATCTTTAATATTTGGGCCTGGTTATCAAATTGGTCCACATTGAGGTCTAAAGGGTCTAAAATTGAACATTATTTGGTTTCTTTAAAAATTGAATTCTTGAAGTTCTATGATATGCTGAATCTAACCATGTATTTAGATTTTGGATATTGGACCATAATAGGTAAATGTTCAATTTAAAATTTTTAAGTTTTTAAGTTTAAGTTCTTAGACCACATTCATTCTGTGTCAGAAACCTATGTTGTGTCAACTATTTAATCACAATCCAAATTCAGAGCTGTATCAAGCTTGAATGTTGTGTCCATACTTGCCCCAACTGTTCAGGGTTCAACCTCTGAGGTCGTATAAAGCTGCGCCCTGCGGAGCATCTGGTTTGTTATTATCTTGAATACTATTATAGATAGAAATAAACTGTAAGCAGCAATAATGTTCAGCAAAATAAGATCTACAAAAAAGTTAATATGACTAAAATTGTCAATTGACCCCTTAATGAGTTATTGCCCTTTAAAGACAATTTTACATAATTTGTTCATCAAGTTTGCTAACATTTAAAAATCTTCTTCTCAAATACAGGTGAGTGATTCAGGCTCTTGAGAGCCTCTTGTTGTTTCAATGCATTTATAACTGTCATGAGTCAAACATGGATGATATGAAATCTCAGTTAACTTTTATATATTATTTTGTTCCTTCAAAGGAAATGAACATAAATAAATAAATAATAAATGTGTCGAAGTTTGAAATAAAAAGTTTGGAAGAATACAAAATTTTATGTTCAAATATTGAATAGTTTCTTGGGCAACTTGTTAATTTCTTGTTAATTTTCTTTTTTTATGCATGAATTGACAAAGTTGGATTGTTTGGTTTTTTTTGGCAATTAACAGTACAGTTTAATCACCTCTCTACCAAGTTGCAGATCATGACATAAGATTTTGCTTGTTTCCAAAACCAGCAATTCATGATTATTTGGCCTCATCGTAGTTAATTGACTTTGAAACTTTTGCTAAGTTAACATGTTAAAGGTTGTGATTCAGTCAGTTTAAAGTGAACCACTAATTATAAGTCAAAAACACACAGATTAAAAGTATATGTTATTATTAATGATGAAAGTTTTGTTCTACTTTCTTTACAGTGACCCTGACTCTGGAATAGAGTATAATGACCTTTGTCTAGGACATTCAAGGAGAGATTGTGATGAGATGGATTGGACGAGACTGGATCATAATCTCAGTATAGAATATGTCATAGAGTTAACTGATGGTATTCCTGTATGGATTAAAATTAAAGTTGTTAACAGAGGTAAAGTCAGACAAAATTAGAATTATTTAGAGAAGTATATTCAGACAAAATCAAAGTTGTTAACAGAAGTAACATTTTTATAATGAAAAAGAGATAATAGGGATTCTTTATAATTGTTTTGTTCAAATTATGGTTTTGATCCAAACATAGAGTTGTGATAGTGTAGAATAAGTACATTATCAGTTTAAAGTTTTTGATGAAGGTAGCTTTCTATGAAGTTGTTGTCACAAAAATTTTAAAAGTTAATATGTTGTGACGGGATCACTTCCCTTTGAATATTTAGTGGATACTTAGTCAGACGGGTAACACACTGCCTTGTTACATAGAGGTCCCGGTGGAGACATGCGATTTTGCAAGAAGAATCATGCTCTCCGGTTACAATGTAAATAACGAGATGTGGTATGATTGCCAATGAGACAACTCTCCACAGTGAGTATACATGTTGATTATGAGAAATAGCACAGAAGATTTGAAATAAAGTAATAATATTAAGCTTTGTTAATTTGTAGTTGATTTGAGAAGTATTGGTGTAGCTGACCAGCCTATTATTGTAGACAAATCTCCTCCAATAGCTGGAGAGGTATTAGATGGACCATTGGGAGGTGTTGATCTCATGTACACTAAACACTTTGATTCTGTAAGTTAATTACAAGTTAGAATATAGAAGGTATAAACAAATCTTCCATAATAACACATTAATCTGTTCCATACCAAGAGTACAAAATACTTATCAAATTTAATCAGAAGCATTTACATACATACACGAACCAAAAAAATAAGAAGAAATAGATTCAAACTAATTTTTGTATAAACTCTTTTTTGGATTTAATTAACCTCAATCAGTAAAGTTGAAAACCAATAATTTGAAAGCTGAGAATTTTCAAGTATTCAGGTGCCATATGACCAAAAGGGAATTATTAAAATCACAATAATTTTTAAATGCATGCTATAATTTCTGAATTTACATTATTTAAAAAAAAAAATGAGATTGGTTAACATTTACCATTTTCCAGTGGAGAAATATCTTATCTTGCTCTTTACAATGGTTTAATCTTCCTTTTAAGATTTTATATTTTATTGTGTATTAGAATGTGAGACATATACATTTTTGTACCTCTATTATCATATTTCTGATTGGCTTTTATTTCAGCTGTGTTCTAATTGGCAACACTTCTATGATCCTGAGTCTGGGATATCTACATACATGTTAGGAGTGACCTCAGAATATAATGTCAACATCACTGACATGGCTAACCTGACAGAGATCAGTAGTAAACAGCACAAAACATGTGTAGATATAGATCCTGAGCATGCATTGGAACATCAGAAAACATATTACACTATCGTCTGGGCTTATAATGGAGCTATTAAACAACAGAAAGTTGTCAGTATATCTAATGGAGGTATGGGTTTAAAACATTTAAAATCAATCTGTTAATCAAATGAACAGATACACTTTTCTGTCCCCTATCTTGAAGAAGATCATATGCGTTATTTCAATTAATTAGTAAATGTTCTAGATTATTATCTTTGTTTTTTACTGAGTAAAATAAACCAAACTTGACAAACATATTCCTTAACCAGTCTTTAAAATAACTTTTAAAGTAGCTAAAAATAACTAAAATGACTACTATGTTTTATCTTTGATACAGTTACAGTAGATTTGACAGAACCAGTTTCAGGGGAGGTAATTGATGGAGTAGAAGAGAACTTTAGTGACCTACAGTTTTCTCCTAACCCTGCTAAATTAGGAGCTCAGTGGAAAGATTACTCAGACCCAGAATCTGATATAAATCAGTATGAAATCCAGGTTCAGGTTGCAAGGTCAGTAATTATTTAAGTTTTTGAAAGCATGTCCTTGACTTTCTAAGAATACATTTAAATAAAAAAGATGAACTAAAATATTTTTTTTCAGAGATTTTAATGTTGTTAAAGCTAGGTTCACACTGCTGATTAGACAACTGGATCAATCTCAATCAAGACTAATTAAGCCATTGAGAGACTGGTCTGACTCAATCGACAAGAATGTTCAAGGTGGTCTATACTGTGGTTGTCATCGATCTGACATTCTACCTTAGAGCTTTTGACAAGTCAAAAACATTTAAGTAAGGATCAAGAAGCCAGTTCCTCCAGAAGAGACTGAGAATTAGTTGAGTAGCAGTGTTTTAAGCATTGTGTACATGTTTCCTAAATTTGGTTGAGGCAAAATAAAATGAGAGAACGGAAACTGACTGTTGGGACATAGGTATACATATTACGGATGCTGCAGCAGGTAATATAAAAAAATTCAGACGTTTTTATACTGAAATTGCACATACCCTACCAATGCCCAACTATCCCTATGACCCCCTATACGATCAAGTCGATCAGGTCTGGCAGAGATCAGGCTGAGATCGAGTATAGTTGATTTGGTCTAGCTAGTCAAGTTAAGATCGCGAAGAGATCGTGGATTGGTCAGAATTATCGAATATGTATTCAATTAGTGGTTGGATTGGAGTCCTGATGGAGACATAAAGGAGTTGTGAATGGTCGAGTTAAGTTCGTGTACAGTTGCATAGCAGTTGGGTAGAAAACGTAAACAGGCCCAATCAAAAATTTTGTATGCTTGGTCGTGAAAATTTGGACAATCAGGATCATTGAGTTGATCTGATCAGCAGTGTGAACCTAGCTTAACATCCATGTTACATTATGTTAGGGTCATTAATGTAATTTTTATGCAAATCAGATGTTTTCTGGACCTCTTTTAAATTGCACCTCTCTTAATCAGATTTTTTTTTATACTTCCCACAAGTAAATGTGTAATACAGGTTTGACTGTACACCATATTAGATATAGTTATCTCCCATCATCAATAAAATTTTGGAATCAGTGAATTTTATTTTTGTGAAAAAAAATTGGCTGCCCTTACTAAGATATGATTATGTTAATCGTTTAAACAAGAAATCATCCAAATAATTGCATTTCTTTTTTTTTATAAGAGGAAACAGAGATGTGGGAGTATGTCAGAGGAGCACATACCATAAAAGCACAATTTGATAAATAACAGCTAATTTCTGGTAAAAAGGTCCTATCAAATGATAAGTAAAACTTTCTACTGTAATGTTTTGCACCAATATAGTTCAAACTGGGTAAACAACAAAGCAGCAGGCCTTTTTCAATAGGTATTCACATCTTAAAAAACAATGTTATTGTTTCCCTTTTCAGTAATAATACAAATGATTTTGAGGTTATAAGGGACTGGGTAGCATTCTCTAATGACACACAGGAGGTAGAATGGGTGAATTTTCATCTACACCACAAAGATCACGTCAAGATACAGCTGAAAACAACCAATGGTGCTCTAAACTCTATTACATCTGATACTGATGGATTTGTTGTTGATCTAACACCACCTGTTTTACTCAGTCTGGGAGATGGCACTATGCTACATCAGGACCAAACTTACCAGGTAAATTAGATGTGCTCAAACTAGGTGGTTTACAGGACGTATTATGGTATACCATTGTCATTCATCAACATGTCAGAAAAAAAATCAAATTTGTATGAAACAACAGGGATATTTGGGTAATGCTTGCATGAAATGCAAACAAAACCCTATGTTACTGAATTAATGTCTAATTCTTTAAGGCTTGACATGATGCATGATTTTTTTATTAGTTGTTAGTGGCTTTGAACTAGCTGTCAGATAACTGCGAGTTAACTCTCAGATCTGTTCATTGTGTCTTTTTGTGTCGGGATGAAGTACCCGGCCACGTCCACTTGTATGTTTGTCCATCTGATGAGTTAAGCCTTTTTCAACTGATTTTTAACCGGATTTTTGTGACAAAAATGTCGGTTATTGATTTGGGGATGTACGGCGGGCGGCCGGGCGGCAATCAAATGTTGTCCATGCATTAACTCATGAACCGTTCAACCAAAGCTTCCCAAATTTTAATATGTTGTTACTGATGACAAAATGGAGGTCAAGTTCAATAATGACGATTTTGACTTTTACCGTTCAGGAGTTATGGTTCTTGAAAGATTGAAAAATGGAGTTTCCAGTCGTGTCTGTGTATTTACACATGAACTGTTCTACCAAAGCTTCCCAAATTTTAATATGTTGTTACTGATGACAAAATGGAGGTCAAGTTTAATAATGACGATTTTGACTTTTACCGTTCAGGAGTTATGGTTCTTGAAAGATCGTAAAATGGCGTTTCCATTCACTTTATTGCATTTACTCATGAACCATTTAATCTAAGCTTTTCAAATTTTAATATGTTGATACTGATGACGAAATGGAGGTCAAATTTGATATTGACGATTTTCACTTTCACCATTCATCAGTAATGGTTCTTGTGATATTGCCAGGACACAAATAAATGTTAATAAATCCGGTTTGCTGTCGTTGTGACAGCCTCTTGTTATAGTTCGTTCTTATGTTGTACTGTTATACCACTGTCCCAGGTTAGGGGAAGGGTTGGGATCCCGCTAACATGTTTAACCCCGCCACATTATTTATGTATGTGCCTGTCCCAAGTCAGGAGCCTGTAATTCAGTGGTTGTTGTTTGTTTATGTGTTAGTGCTACATATTTGTTTTTTCCTTCATTTTTTTTATATAAATAAGGCCGTTAGTTTTCTTGTTTGAATTGTTTTACATTGTCTTATTGGGGCCTTTTATAGCTGACTATGCGGTATGGGCTTTGCTCATTGTTGTAGGTCGTACATATAGTTGTTAATGTCTGTGTCATTTTGGTCTCTTGTGGACAGTTGTCTCATTGGAAATCATACCACATCTTCTTTTTTATATTATCAGTACCTTTTTGATACACAAAATAAAGTGCATTGATCATAAAATTCTATACATCCCATCCATGAACATTTCCCGAAATTTATCAATGTATTGTATGCTCAGATATTCAAGTCACAAAATGATGTTACACCTGTCAAGAAAATTACAGAACTTTTGCAAGTTGCAAGAATCTAATATCTGTTGGTATGAAAATATAAATGATGTCATTGATAAAGTCATCTTTAAAAATTGGAGTTATCTCTCTTAGCCCAGAAATGTAGTTGCAATGCTTTATACAATACATATTCAATATTAGGTCAATGTCAGGAAAATATAAGCTTTTATGTATGAGGCTGAGAAACTGGGTAAGGGCGAGAATCTACCTAGCCCTTCCCCAGTTTTGCGCCGAGTACAAAAATGTTTATATTTTTATGACATTGACCTAATATTATTTTTATACTGCAACTTAAATTAATACACTGAAAGCTTTTTAAATCGTAACACAAATGTTAAATTTATTTTCATCCCTTAATGGACCTCTGATTGTGGAGAAAGTGTTCCATGATGAAATTAACATTATACAAAATACAGCAATTTTACTATATTTTGGAAATATACACAACTAGTTGCAGTATAAAATATTTAACTTTACTTCCCAAATATCAATTAAAGCCATCTTTACCATTCAGTGCTTACAAGCACTTTGATTTAAATCTATTGACCTAATCTCCCATTCTATTTTTTGAATTGTAGATTTTTTGTTTCCAAATTATATGAAGTTTTATTCATTAAAAAAAGGGGGAATCAGACAATAATTAAAAATGCTTTCAGCAGTTTTCATGAAACTATGCTGAATTATTTATTTCTATTAGAATTACCTCCCTTTATTTTTTTTTCAAAGGAATAGGGGCATAATTTAATAAGGCTTGGTTTTGGCCAAAGATAATAAAATATTTAATAAATTTTTCAAGTTGGCACATAATGTTTAGAAATGCATAGGGTCAAGAAATATAAATTAAAAACATTAAGATTTTGATTTGATGACGTCACAATTACGTCATTATATGTACTGTTTTCACTAAAACAATGAAAAATACAGAATTTATGCAGTTAGATATAACTTTATTTCTGTTGTGGAAACATCGAGCGCAGCCAAGAAACAACTAAATAATATAACAGAAGCTTTATTATAACTATTGACAAAATTTAACCAAATATGAAGTTGTTTCTTGGGTGCGCACATACTTTTTCAATCTAAAATACACTTAAAAATTTGAAGAAAAACAAGGAAAATGCCCCTACTCCTTTCTGATATGACATTGAGGCCTCATAAAACTTCATTCATTGGAAAAGCAATGTGCTAATTATGAGCTCTTGGCATAGCTCTTTATTAACTGCTGGTAATGTAAGAGTGATGTCAAAACAACCAGTAAGTTGTCAAATGTGGTATTAATTTATCACTTTTCTTTGGTTTGCTTTACAGTACTTGTATATTGTAACCTATACTTTGAATTTGGCTGGAACTATACATCGTCAATTAATCAAAGTAATAAACTCCTGAAAACGTTCTCATATTGTAAGTAAGAATATATAAATAAGAAGATGTGGTATGAGTGCCAATGCTAATAACAGTACTCAGACTCTCATATAAAAAATCTTAGGTGTTTCATTATGCTTGTTATTAAACATATATTTTAACATATGTTTTTAGATATAAACATAGACTGACTTTTATACTCAAGCCATGTGTTTGTTTTTGTAGTCTAGTGTTTCCTCCCTGTCCAGTGCTTTCCAGTTCATTGATGAAGAATCTGGATTAGATCATTTTAAGATACAAATTTATCAACTTCGAGATGGAATCAGGTCACAAATTATACCAGGTGAGAGTACATTTTATTTCTATTAAAGTGAATAGTGTATTATCTTAAATAGGCTTGTTAGATAAATACAGAACTTGTTGAAGTAGCTGAAACATCTCTTTTATGATTTAAAGACATCATCTTGTCAAGACATGGCAATATTCACAATTTCTTAAAGTTTGAAAATTTCCAATGTCAGATATGTTGTGCACTTTCTAATGTGTAAACAGACAATGTTGACCAGCATCAGTCATTTTAACCACACATAATTTTCTAATCTTAGATATACATGGTGACTGGATGGATATTGGTAATAATATAACTATGACAAGTTACACACTAGAAGGACTAACATTACACCAGGGGGCGCTCTACAGTACCAGAGTAGGAGCTGTTAATAAAGCAGGATTTGTTGCAGCATTTGAGACGGATGGTGTTATAGTAGACACCACACCACCAATTGTAAATATATTTATGTTACATGGCAGATCTATTATTCCTTCAGCAGGAATCTTATGGTGCTTGATCTAAATGTAAAGATTGAGAAATATCTTGTTTGTTGGGTTAGATTAAGTATGGAAAGTAACCAAAGTTGCAAAAGAAGACATCCGAGTTTTATTAGACCTTACAAAAAAAATTCCAAATTTTTGGAACTTGAGAATAAAGTAATATACTACATTCAGATACGATAGTAGAGGGGCATTATGTTTTCTGGTCTGTGTTTCCGTTGGTTCATTGTACCGTTCGTTTGTCCATTCATTCGTCCATCTGTCCCGATTTAGGTTAAAGTTTTTGGTCAAGGTAGTTTTTGATGAAGTTGAAATCCAATCAACTTGAAACTTAGTACACATGTTCCTTATGATATGATCGTTCTTATTTAAAGCCAAATTAGACTTTTGACCCAAATTTCATGGTCCACTGCACTTAGGAAATGATAGTGTGAGTTTCAGGTTAAAGTTTTTGGTCAATGTAGATTTTGATGAAGTTGGAAGTACTTGATGAATTGCATGCTTATATTGGTGATTTTGAATCTGTTCAAAGTTTTGATTTTTCTACCCTGTATACCACATTGCCTCACATTCTCATTAAGAAAAAATTCACACACCTAATTAAATGGGCATTCAAAAAATCAGAATGTGAATATATATGTTCAAACTCTTTTAGGTCATTTTTAAGTAGCAATAAACAAAAAAACTATGTTAATTGGACATGCTTTGATACTATATATGCGCTTGAATTTTTACTAGATAACATTTTTGTTCGCTTTGGGGATTCCGTATATCGTCAGATTATCGGAATTCCAATGGGGACTAACTGTGCACCACTTATTGCGGACCTGTTTTTGTATTGTTATGAGTTACAATTTATGACAAAAATAAGCAAAGACCCATCGAAACAACATCTGATAAACAAATTTAATAATACTTTTAGATATTTGGATGATATTTTGGCTCTCAATAATGACGACTTCAGTATGTATATTAATGAAATTTATCCTGTTGAACTTACTTTAAATAAAGCTAATACTAACAATGACCACTGCCCTTTTCTCGATCTTGATATCTATATCACTAATGGAAAGCTGAATACTAAAATTTATGATAAAAGGGATGATTTTTCATTTCCTATCGTTAATTATCCGTTTTTAGATGGTGACGTTCCCTTGTCACCATCTTACGGTGTTTATATATCTCAACTTGTACGATTCGCTCGTGTATGTAACAATGTTTTAGATTTTAACGAGAGAAATTTATGTATTACTGAAAAATTATTACACCAGGGTTTTCGATATCACAAACTAGTCAAAACATTTACTAAATTTTATCATCGGTATAAAGACATCATTCGTAAATATAGCTCAACATGCAGACTTCTATCACGTTCAGGTATTTCACATCCAATTTTTTATGGAAATATTCTTTATAAAGCACAAAGGTGTCAGTATTCACCTCAGAAACTTACAAAACCTTTGAATAGACTTATTAAGAAGGGATATAATTACGATACTGTTGTCAAGTCATTAAAGATTGCATATTTTGGCGTTAATATTGAGTCACTGATAAGGTCTTTGCATTGGAACTAAACACATTTATTCTAAAAACAGTTGTTGGCATGACACGGGTTATGTTCTTCTCATATATGTTATGATGGTATGATACTAAACCCCTAACGGGAAGGATTGTGCCTGATGTTCATATGATGAAATCATAATCTTTCAGTCAGTTTAATTGAAGTCTGGAGCTGGCATGTCAGTTAACTGCTAGTAGTCTGTTGTTATTTATGTATTATTGTCATTTTATTTATTTTCTTTGGTTACATCTTCTGACATCAGACTCGGACTCTTCTTGAACTGAATTTTAATGTGCGTATTGTTATGCGTTTACTTTTCTACATTGGTTAGAGGTATAGGGGGAGGGTTGAGATCTCACAAACATGTTTAACCCCGCCGCATTTTTGCGCCTGTCTTAAGTCAGGAGCCTCTGGCCTTTGTTAGTCTTGTATTATTTTAATTTTAGTTTCTTGTGTACAATTTGGAAATTAGTATGGCGTTCATTATCGAGGGTGGTAAAGGGGGGGTGCTTGCACGAAAAAAACGTGAAATAAGACATAATTTCACGTTGAACGTGAAATAATTTCTGTAATGAACGTTGCACGAAAAATAAATACTTTTCTGTGAACCTTTTGTGACTGAATCGCTGTCTTTTTGTATATATTAACTCTTTGTTTTACTTGATATTCCCGATTTAGTATACACATTTATGATTTAATTGGTTTATAGCTTTTAAAAAAGTATTTCTTGACGATCCCTGCCAAGTGTTTGAATTTTATTTGAAAATACCGAGCACGCAAAATAAGACTTTGAAAATCACGATGCACGTTAAATTAAATAAGCAGAACACATTGAACGAGGCACCCGTCTTGCACGACTGAACGTCAAATAAAAAAGTAAAAACACGTTGAACGTCAAATATAAAACGGCAATCAGGTTGCACGAAAATAACCCTTTACCACCCTCATTATCACTGGACTAGTATATATTTGTTTAGGGGCCAGCTGAAGGACGCCTCCGGGTGCGGGAATTTCTCGCTACATTGAAGACCTGTTGGTGACCCTCTGCTGTTGTTTTTCATTTGGTCGGGTTGTTGTCTCTTTGACACATTCCCCATTTCCATTCTCAATTTTATTTGATGAAGTTGAAGTCCAATCAACTTGAAACTTTTTACACATGTTTCCTATGATATGATCTTTCTAATTTTAAATCCAAATTAGACTTTTTACCCCCATTCAAGGTCCATTGATCATAGAAAATGATATTGTGAGTGGGGCATCCGTGTACTTTGGACACATTCTTGTTTCATCATAGTAACAGCTGATTGATAAATGACATCATCTACATTTATTGACATTGGGTCGACAGGTGCTACATTAATGCACTGCTTTTATGGAATTGATTTGGAAATTTTTCCATTTTTTCCAAACTTTGGAACTTTGACATTTCTTTAGTACAATTCTGAAAAAATAATAACAATTTACCATTTTATAACTCTGTACATTTAAATGTTCAGTATTGAGCACTCTTGCATTGTAAGGAAAATTTTGCACAACTCAGCCATTTGAATGATTGATTTATTTTTATGCTGTAGATCCATTGGTTACATGTTGGGACCCTAGCATCTGGAATGGAGAAGAAAGTAGATGGATTTGTGTGGCAAGCTGATACATCAGGGATCAAAGTAGCTTGGGATGCTGATGATCACCAATCAGGAATTGTGGGCTATAGATTAGCAGTAGGGACGACAAAAGGTATTAACAAAAAATATAAATTGTGAGAAAAACGTGAGAGCAACATCAGCAAGACAGTAACCCAATAGTTTTGCTTAATTTTGCCAACAAG
This sequence comes from Mytilus galloprovincialis, assembly GCF_965363235.1. Lineage (NCBI taxonomy): Eukaryota > Metazoa > Mollusca > Bivalvia > Mytilida > Mytilidae > Mytilus > Mytilus galloprovincialis. The sequence continues at coordinate 109,464,656 of NC_134839.1, forward strand.
CCTTTAGAAAATTTACACTTCGTTGAACATTGACTTATATCCAGGAAATCCAGGGAAAATAATGAATCCACAGTTTATTATATGAGTTCCAAATTTTGAATTAAATTACAATCTAGATAAACAATTCTCATTTATTTTCAAAACCTCATTTGTGTTTAAGATCAAACAATACTTTTATTACCTCCTATTAACAACTTGTAGGTGGCAGTGATGTCATGGACTGGACCCAGTATAAATCTGATACTGATGTTTACATATCTGATCTGTCCCTGCCTCTGACTGATATTGTGACAAAGTCTCCCGTATATTATGTCAGTCTGATTGGAGATAATGGTGCAGGACAAGAGAGTGCTATCATAACATCCACTCCTATAGTTGTAGTAAATGAAGACAAACCAGGTAAACTTCATAGAAAAGATAAAGTTTTTATTGCTCCCTCATATTCCAGGAATTCTGTTAAAATATGGATGAGGTTTTCAGTGATCAAAATACTAATTCTTTGATTCCTTTGATTATTAGAAAAAGTAGAAAAAGGGAAGGATGGATATATATTTTGCTATTTTAATATTAGAAAAAGATTTTAGTTGAGGGAACAAATAATGAATCTGATTATAATTTCTTCTTTAAAAGTTTGTGTCCATGCAAGCATGAAGGAGTAAGCTAATGACTTGTTCGATTTCTATAAACAGGAATTGTGATTGATGGAGCTGAAGGAACAGATAACCTTGCCCTACTGATCCTTGATGATGATACAGATTATCAGTTACATCCAACTGTAGTCACTGTACAGTTTGATGGGTTTGAGAGCCATTTACATGGCGTTATGGAGTATAAATGGGCTGTAGGTACCACACCAGGAGGGGAGGATGTCATGTCCTTCATACCATATGGTCTTATTCATAGTGAGGAAGTCAGTGTCAAGGGAAATGGTAAGTCTATCTTTGTAGAAATAGGCTGTAGGATTGCACCAGAAATGGAAGATTTTATTTTATTTATCCTGTGTTAACGCCACTATTAAGCACAGCTTTTTGGGCTATTTTGTGGCGGCTTGTATTGATGGGGGGAGGAAGCCGAAGTGCCTGAAGATAACCACTGACCTACACTAGCAAAACAGACAATCCCAGTCGAGTAAGATTGGAGTCGAGAGCACCTGTAAGAGCGGAGTTTGAACTCACAAACCGCAGAATTTTATTCATATGATAACAATGAACCACACAGTTCTGAAATCCTGTCTTATTATCATATATATTTTTGTCGAGCCTTTGACTTTTGTCGAAAAAGTTAGACATAGCGATCCTACATTCTGGTATCGGAGACGTCCACAAATATTCACTCTGGTTAAAGTTTTTGAAATTTTAATATCTTTCTTAAACTATCCTGAATTTCTACCAAACTTGGACAGATGCTTGTTTATGATAAAAAAATTGTATCCAAAAGAAAATTTTGTAAAAAAAAAGTCTGCTTTTTCAGAATTTCACTTATAATTGGACTTAGTTTTTCTGCCAGGAAGAATGACATTCTCTCTGTGGTTAAAGTTTTTTTTAAATTTTAATCACTTTCTTAAAATATCCTAGATTTGTACCAAACTTGGACAGACACTTGTTTATGATCATAAGATAGTATCCAGAAGAAAATTTTGTAAAAAAAAATCCATTTATTCAGTATTTTACTTAAAGATGAACTTAGTTTTTATGCTAGGAAACATTACATTCACTCTGGGGTTAAAGTTTTGAAATTTTAACAACTTTCTTAAACTATCCTTGATTTGTACCAAACTTGGACAGAAGCTTGTTTATGACCAAAAGCTAGTATATAGAAAGAAATTTAGTTAAAGTTTTGTTCTTTTTTTCCATATTTAATTTACAAATGGACTTAGATTTTCTTCCAGCTACATTACTTACAGTCTGAAGTTGAAGTTTTCTAAACATTTATTAGATTCATAAAATATCCGGGATTTTTACCAAACTTTTTATAATTTTTTAACCTTATTTTTGGTGAGCCTTTGATTAACAGCAAAAGTAGGCGAGATACCAGGTTCTGCAGAACCCTTACCATTTATAATAACTTTGATGTCATTGCTTAAAACCTTTTCTTGTAATATTATAGTACATACATTATTCTTGTGATTTGAACAAAGCATTGTGATTTACTTTTATAGAATATATTATGTAGGGATTGGTTTGTTTATCGTTTATTTCAGCTCATATAAATTAAATGATGACACTACTGTAAGAGATTGAATAAGATAAAATTGGAACTAATATATTTTGATAGGTATAACAAGTTCAGGGTATGCCCAAGCTAATCTAGATCTTAAGTCTGGTGTTACATACTATTCCACTGTGAGAGCTATTACTAATGTTGGCAGTGTCCTGGAATCAGTGTCAGATGGTTTTACTGTAGATACATCACCACCTACCATATCACTAGACAGGTAAATTCTTTATGTAGAACATGTTATATGTCAGATGGTTTTACTGTAAACTCAGATCTGACAAGGCATATTTTAAAATAGTTTTATCTATGAGAAAGGTATCTTATTTGCATTTGAGTTGATGCAACTAATTGATATTCAAAAACTTCACATGTTAAAATATTTCTCTGTAGTGTAAAAAAAAAAGACTTATCATAAAAGATTGCAGGACACACAGTATGTTTAATTTTAAGGCATTTATACTAGTTTAGGTACATATGTTATTTTCTGAATTTAATTAATTACAACAAAGATTTGAGATGATTTTTTTATAATTGAAATATTTACTGTTTAGATTAACAGACAAAAGTTCCACTGATACTAATATTGGAGCAGGATCCACTTTATATGAGAAATCTGCAGACACTTTGTTTGCCTCCTGGCATTACAATGATACAGAGAGTAGTATCAGGAGAGCCTGGTATTCTGTTGGAACCTACCCCTTTGCTGAGGATGTTTCACCTATTACTGAGGTAGAGGTGTCATCTGGCCTTCACAGTGTATTACCATTAGCATCTGTAATACCGGATACTACAGGTATAATTCTTTATTGTTATCTCATCTGCCCAAAAGTCCACAACAATAAGCTATGAGCACCTCTGTGTGTCTCTTTTTTGTTCTAAACTTTATTATTTATCATTCTATTTGTAAAAAAATACCATCCGATTTAATTTGTAGATGAATAAAGTGTTCTTTGTTCTTAAATTCATGCAAATGATATAAAGGCTTCATTTGAACCAAACATTAAATTAAAAAATGTATCAACTGTTTCAAGAGAAGTATAAATCATCAAGAAATTGGAAAACTTTTTCTAATCATCTAATTTTTATCAAAATATATTTTTAGGCAAACCAAACATAATATCTATCTGGGCAGAGAACAATGCTGGTACCATCAATAAATTGACATCTGGTTCTGTAATCATTGACACAACTCCTCCAAGTCAAGGTGTTGTTACATGTCCTAAATTTGTTGGTGTAAGTATAAACAAGGCCACATTGATGTCAAGTTTTTGTACTCTTTATGGAGCAGTATTAAGATGTGTGGGATTATTTGGTTTTAAACTGTACTGTAAGACCTTTGTAAAATTAAGTAAGTAAACTTGTAAAAGTGTTGAGACAAAAAAGAGAAATGTGGAGACTATTGAAACAAGTTTTGACACCTTTACAACTATTTTAGAATGTGTATAGATAATGTTAATACCATTTGGATGGCTGTTAAGACAAATTAAGGTTCATTAAAACTATTGAGAATGTGTTTATGATTTTATGTAAAATGTGGTCTTTACTATGAATCAATTTTAAGTTTCTCTTTTTAATTAATACATGTATTTATCTTACAGGCCAAGGTACCAGTTAAATGTTCCTGGTCAGGATTTCAGGACAGAGAAAGTCCAATACAAAGGTTTCTTATCTCTCTTGGATCAGAAGAAGGACTTACTGATATATTTGTAGACAAAGAAGTTAGTGGGTTCACATCCAGCTTCTCTATTGATGGTGAGTATAAACTATTATAATCCCTAAAGCAAACAAATATAAGAGTAAAATTATTTGCATACAACTTTAGTTTTACATGTATTTTGCTAGTGGGAGACACCCAGGAACTTTTGTACAGACATGTGACAAATAAATAAAGTTGTCAGATGAATTTAACAACCTATTGTGTGGTTGCTGCCTATAAATTGGTAATTATAAGGGCATTTTTCAGTTTTTTATGCACCATTTATGGGCATCATGTTTTCTGGTCTGTGCGTCCATTCGTCTGTTCGTTCCTCTGTCCTGCTTCATTTTAAAGTTTTTGGTCGAGGTAGTTTTTTTATCCCTTAATGAGTTATTGCCCTTTAAAGACAATTTTTCACAATAAGTTTATCTAGTTTGCTTACTGTAAAAAATCTTCTTTGAAACTGCTGAATCAATTTCAGCCAAACTTGGACTGAATGAGTTATAGAGTATCCAGTATAGTTTCTGTTTTTAGCTCACCTGGCCCAAAGGGCCAAGTGAGCTTTTCTCATCACTTGGCGTCCAGCGTCGTCCGTCGTCGTCGTCCGTCGTCGTTAACTTTTACAAAAATTTTCTCCTCTGAAACTACTGGGCCAAATTTAACCAAACTTGGCCAAAATCATCATTGGGGTATTTAGTTTAAAAAATGTGTGGCGTGATCCGGTCAACCAACCAAGATGGCCGCCACGGCTAAAAATAGAACATAGGGGTAAAATGCAGTTTTTGGCTTATAACTCAAAAACCAAAGCATTTAGAGCAAATCTGACAGAGGTAAAAATGTTTATCAGGTCAAGATCTATCTGCCCTGAAATTTTCAGATGAATTGGCCAATCGGTTGTTGGGTTGCTGCCCCTGAATTGGTAATTTTGAGGAAATTTTTCTGTTTTTGGTTATTATCTTGAATATTATTATAGATAGAGATAAACTGTAAACAGCAATAATGTTCAGCAAAGTAAGATCAACAAATAAGTTTACATGACCAAAATGATCAGTTGACCTGTTTAGGAGTTATTGCCCTTTATAGTCAATTTTTAACCATTTTTCATAAATTAAAGTAATCTTTTACAAAAATCTTCTCCTCTGAAACTACTGGGCCAAATTAATCCAAACTTGGCCACAATCATCTTTGGGGTACCTAGTTTTTTTTTAAATGTGTGGTGTGACCTGGTCAACCAACCAAGATGGCCGCCACCGCTAAAAATAGAACATAGGGGTAAAATGCAGTTTTTGGCTTATACCTCAAAAACCAAAGCATTTTGAGGAAATCTGACATGGGATAAAAATGTTTATCAGGTCTATCTGTTGTTGGGTTGCTGCCCCTGAATTGGTAATTTTGAGGAAATTTTGCTGTTTTTGGTTATTATCTTGAATATTATTATAGATAAAGATAAACTGTAAACATCAATAATGTTCAGCAAAGTAAGATCAACAAATAAGTCAACATGACCGAAATGGTCAGTTGACCCCTTTAGGAGTTATTGCCCTTTATAGTCAATTTTTAACCATTTTTCATAAATCTAAGTAATCTTTTACAAAAATCTCCACTGAAACTACTAGGCCACAATCATCTTTGGGGTATCTAGTTTGAAAAATGTGTCTGATGACCTGGCCATTCAACCAAGATGGCCGCCATGGCTAAAAATAGAACATAGGGGTAAAATGCAGTTTTTGGCTTATAACTATGAAACCAAAGCATTTAGAGCAAATCTGACAAGGAGTTAAATTGTTAATCAAGTCAATATCTATCTGCCCTGAATTTTTCAGATAAATTAGACAACTGGTTGTTGGTTTGCTGCCCTCCAATTGGTAATTTTTAAAGAAATTTTGCCGTTTTTTGTTATCTTGAATACTATTATAGATAGCGATAAACTGTAAACAGCAATAATGTTCAGCAAAGTAAGATCTACAAATAAGTAAACATGACCTAAATGGTCAATTGACCCCTTAAGGAGTTATTGCCCTTTATAGTCAATTTTTAACAATTTTCATTAATTTGGTAAATTTATGTAAATTTTTACCAAATATAGTTCTCTGTTACTAATGGGCAAAGTTCATTATAGATATAATTGTAAGAAGCAAAATCGTTCAATAAAGTAAGAACTTCAAACACATCACCATCACCAAAATACAATTTTTTCATGAATCCATTTGTGTCCTTTGTTTAATATGCACATAGACCAAGGTGAGCGACACAGGCTCTTTAGAGCCTCTAGTTTTATTTCCTGGTTAGTCAGGAAACAAAGCCTCTTTGTAGCTCCTTTAAAAGTGGTTATAACCTTGGGAAATATGTAATCAAGGTTCTAACTTTAAAATGCATGGTTAAGTCTCATATAATATATTGCAGATGCTGGTTCCCTGATGACCCATGGACAAACCTATTATTTAACAGTAACTGCTGTCAACTCTGTCCATCTAATGTCATATGCTTTCTCTGGTCCTATAGCCATAGACACTACCCCTCCACAGAATGGTAAAGTTATTGACCTTCATACGACCTACAGAATGGATGTCAGTAATAATACTGCAACAGTTTTAATGAACTCCAGAACTTGTTCAACTGACCAAGGTATGTATGACAGTTTTAAAAAGTTATAACATTTATCACTTTGATTATTTTAAAGGAGGAAAGGACAATGAATGCAGCACAATATTAATGATGTATATTAAAACTTCTTTTCTTTTACAAGTAAAAAAAGTTAGGAATGGGGAACGGGAGGAATGGAAGAATATGTTTTTTTTCAGATTCATATCCATGTATCATTTTTTTTCATTACAGAATGTGATGCTTTAGATGCCACTTGTTCAGAATCTTTGACCTCTGTGTCATTGGCATGGCAACCATTTACTGATGAACAGTCAGGAATTAAACAGTAAGTTGGCAGTTTACTTCTCACTTACTATTACATTAAAAAATCCAAATGGTTCTTTGAAGCTGCCTATAGTTGTAGAATATTTTTAGTGTTGAGTAACCTACCTGAAACAAACCAAGACATGTTAGGGTGATATGTTACACTAGAGATATGGCACAGACTGTATTGCCAACTCCTTAAATTTATTGTTTAGGTGTATAAGTACTAACTGGACATTCCTGATATTTGGTATTCAGTTGCATTCTTTAAGGACTGTTGTATCATTATTCAGTTGGTGAGAGAGTGGACTACTTAACACTTTAATTAGTTCCTCCCAAATAACGTTAATTACTATATTGTTAACAGTTGTTATGCCCCACCTACGATAGTAGAGGGGCATTATGTTTTCTGGTCTGTGCGTCCGTTCGTTCGTCCGTCCGTCCGTCCGTCCGTCCATCCGTCTGTCCCGCTTCAGGTTAAAGTTTTTGGTCAAGGTAGTTTTTGATGAAGTTGAAGTCCAATCAACTTGAAACTGTGTATACATGTGCCCTATGATATGATCTTTCTAATTTAAATGCCAAATTAGAGTTTTGACCCCAATTTTACGGTTCACTGAACATAGAAAATGATAGTGCAAATTTCAGGTTAAAGTTTTTGGCTTCAGGTTAAAGTTTTTGGTCAAGGTAGTTTTTGATGAAGTTGAAGTCCAATCAACTTGAAACTTTGTATACATGTGCCCTATGATATGATCTTTCTAATTTAAATGCCAAATTAGAGTTTTGACCCCAATTTTACGGTTCACTGAACATAGAAAATGATAGTGCAAATTTCAGGTTAAAGTTTTTGGCTTCAGGTTAAAGTTTTTGGTCAAGGTAGTTTTTGATGAAGTTGAAGTCCAATCAACTTGAAACTTAGTATACATGTGCCCTATGATATGATCTTTCTAATTAAAATGCCAAATTAGAGTTTTGACCCCAATTTTACGGTTCACTGAACATAGAAAATGATAGTGCAAATTTCAGGTTAAAGTTTTTGGTCAAGGTAGTTTTTGATGAAGTTGAAGTCCAATCAACTTGAAACTTAGTATACATGTGCCCTATGATATGATCTTTCTAATTTAAATGCCAAATTAGAGTTTTGACCCCAATTTTACGGTTCACTGAACATAGAAAATGATAGTGCAAATTTCAGGTTAAAGTTTTTGGTCAAGGTAGTTTTTGATAAAGTAGAAGTCCAATCAACTTGAAACTTAGTATACATGTTCCCTTTGATAAGATCATTCTAATTTTAATGCCAAATTAGAGAATTTATTCCAATTTCACAGTCCTTTAAACATAGAAAATGATAGTGCGAGTGGGGCATCCGTGTACTGTGGACACATTCTTGTTTTAAATGTTTTACTTACTTGATAGATATGAAGTAGCCATTGGTATAACCCCTGGTGGAGGACAGATCAAGCCATTCGTTAGGGTACCAGTAGATACATTACAGTACACAGTTAATGGTCTCAACTTACATGGACTCAAAAAGGTAGGAAATATTTGGTTTCAAATATACAAAAAGATATACAAAAAAAAAGCCATTTTCAGTTCATATATATTATTTTTTTGCAAAACTCATTTATTTTTAGAACTAAGTGTTTTTAGAGATTGCCACCAATGCCCTTTATCAAAGCTTAATCTTACAGAGGTTGCTAACTTGCTACCAGTGTACTGTCATTTAAACAAAATTACATTTCCATGATTATTAATTTCGATCAGTTAAAACATGTTTAGTTAAAAAGTATATGGGTAAGTTCTTATTATTAAATGTGTCTTAATAAATCTATTGTGAAGGTGATTAATGAATTTGGTTTCTTAGGTTTATATTAAAAAACATTTGACCCTTTTGTAGATCTATGTGTCAGTGAGAGGGACTAATGGAGCAGGTTTATCCAGTGTGGGTACATCTAATGGTGTTTACATGTCATATCTTAGTCAAGGACTGCCACCATTGTCACATGTTGGAGTATATGATGTTCTACAGAACTCACATGGAGACGTGTAAGTATAGTATTTATTTATATTATCATTTTATATACAATCTGCAGTATGAAAGAATATAATAGAACAAGTAAAAGAGGAAACGTTTATGATTTATTATATTTGACAGGGACTTCCAGGAAAGCTATGACACGTACAGAGCATCATGGGATATGTCAGGTGATCCATGTCCTGTTGTTAAATATGAATGGCAGATACAGAGGCTGGATGGGAAAGTTGTCATGCCATGGCTAGATATGGGAAGTACGTTTTGCTTGTATACATTTATGTAAAAATAGAAGTTTCTTATATTGAGACAAATTTTAAGGTCTTTTAAATAATGAAACTTGGATAAAAATTGGGTAGAATTAAAATAAATTGTATTTTGGGGAATTTTATTTTTGATCAGCCTTCAATCCTTGTCATACTTCGCTTCTACACTTTCAGTTAAAACCTCTGGGATGAATGATGAATTACAAATGTTGAATGGAGAATTGTATTACTCCTTGTTAAGAGTGACAAATGCTTTAGACTATACCTATATACTGAGATCTAACGGTGTGACCATCAAACAAGATCCACTAATGCCTGGTAAAGTATTTGATGGGGATGTCGATGGGTACGATCTGAACTTCCTCAGATCTAAAGCTATGGTGACGGCTAACTGGGATGGATTTGGTTTACCTGTCAACACACAAGTACAAGTAGACGTCATATCTGGTAAGTCTGTCATATTTGTGGTGTCTTTAACATGCTCATGATATTTCATGCGCCTGTCCCAAGTCAGGAGCCTCTGGCCTTTTTTAGTTTCTTGTGTACAATTTGGAGTTTAGTATGGCGTTCATTATCTTTGAACTTGTATATATTTGTTTAGGGGCCAGCTGAAGGATGCGTCGGAGTGAAGGAATTTCTAGCTACATTGAAAACCTGTTGGTGACCTTCTGCTGTTGTCTGTTCCATAGTCCGGTTGTTGTCTCTTTGACACATTCCCCATTTCCATTCTCAATTTTATTATTTTATCATGATATAGTCTATAAATATTCATATTTTTGAATGTATTGTGTATTTTCTTTTATAGTATTGAAGTCATCATAGTCATTCTGAGTTCACCACAGTGAAGTTAAAGAATAAGTAGAATCTAGAGTATCCTGTCAGCCAAAATGTTATTACCACCGAAATTCTAATGAACTTTTGAGTAAATACATCTCATATAATATCCGCAAGATTATGATAGTCCCCTAACCCATAGGTGTTTGGGACGTGTGCTCCACTTGTATTTCATCTAAGGACATTTTGTTCTAGACAGAATACTAAATAGTTGTTCATAATGGTCTGGTACTAAAACAGAAATTTATCCTCTCAGACAGCAGCTATAAGGGTGGACATTTTAACATTACATTATTTATCAGTTCAGCATATTTTCCTTTATAACAGGTAACCCAGGTGTCCATGTGAATCAAGAGAACATTGATTATCAAGATAAAAATCAAGATGTTGTCTATTATGAAGTAGCATTAGGTACTGACAGAAGGTTCCCTAAAACCAGAGACAATATTGTACCATTCACTAATGTGGCTAAAAATACATCTGTCACCTTCTACGACCTAGAACTGGTTCCCAGTAGGGGAATGTATTACTTTACCGTTAAAGCATACAGTGCCTCTTATTCTGTTGCCATGGTCACATCAAATGGATTCCGTGTTGGATATGATGGTGGAGTTAGTGGTGAGTAACAATTACTATTTTTACCAACATAATTCATACTTCATAAATGGAATCAGATATTTACCATTGTTTTATAAGTCATATCAATTTTCTTTAATTTCCTTTTTTCCCTTGTTTTACACTTAGTTTTACATTGTATACCACAATACATTGTTTTGCACTTTGTTGGCATTATACATTTGGAAGAGAGAGTTTTACATCTCAATACATACACAGATGAGATTAGCTTTAGATATTTTAATGAACATCTTATTATTTATATTGTGCAGTCTTGATTCTATTGAAATTCATTTTTCAATATTTAGATTTTTTGTTGCTAAATTTAATTGTCATTGATAATTTTATTTTTTGTTGAAATGGGTACAAAATCTTGGCTTAATTGGGCATTAGAAAGGAGTAGGGGCAATATCAAGAAATATAAATGAAAAATATAAGATATCTGATGATGTCACAACTACGTCATAATATGCACCGTTTTCATGAAAACGATGAAAAATACAGAATTTGTGCAGTTTTCCATCTTCTTTCCATTATAGAAACATTGTGTGCAGCCAAGAAACAACAAAATAATTTCAGAGAAGCTTTAATATAACTACTGACATAATCATACCAAATATAAAGTAGTAACTTGTATGCGCACATACTTTGCCAATCTAAAATGTACTTAAAATTTGATGAAGAACAAGGAAAATCAAGAAGTTTTCACAATATACAAATTTCATCATGGTTTGTTGCCATGATAACTTGTTAAACGTGACATTTTTTTTAATTTTCTGAATACCTGGTACCTTAGTTGAGTTATCTATAATGACTTTTTAATTTGAAGTAACATTTGGGCCTTATTGCCCTTTCTCCTTTAACTTTTTAGTAAAATTGGTGAAAAATCTTGTGCTATAATGTATTATACTTGGCTTTAACATGTCCAATTTGTTTTGCTAAAATGTCTTATCAATGCTCTAAAATGGTCTCCGTAAGTTAAAAAGTCATCTTGATCAACAGGAATAAGCCTAGTAATTAGCTATTTTATTTCTGATGGTTATAACTGAGTGTAGAGGACTATGTAGTAATTACAGTGTGATTATATTTCAGTGGGGATGATCAACGTAGAGGACTATATCAATACAGATAAATATGTTGATGTACAGTTTGAAGGGTTCTACTCAAAGCTAGACATACTGATGTACTATGTAGCTGTGTCTGATTATAGAAATTTTACTGGTTCTGACTGTAAACAATATGTAAGTTTTCTTTTCATACTCTGTGTTTTATTCATTAAGGAGTAATAGCAAAGACTGGTCGGCTGGCAGTCAGAATAATGTGTTCGGGTAAGGTGACATGTCTTTCTTGTGGAGCATTGTGAACAAACACGTTAAGATCTCATACCTGTCAACCTGTGACAATGAAAATGCAGGTCATGACCTGCATTGAAGAATCAAATCTCAGGTCATAACGCGTACGAACTTTTTCGAGCTGAATTTCAGTATTTATGGTACATTTTCTTATAACGTATATCAACATGATCAAAGATACCAAAACATCAACGCATGTTCACTTTGTTAAGTCATTTTAAATCTTATTAAATATTATTTCATTGCACTTTTTAAAGATTTTTATATATTTGTGTAACTCAGTCTTATGTGCTTTACTTTTTGAGAAAAAATACTACACTAGATTTTAATGTAATTCTGAACTGTTTGAGACTATTGACGATGTAGCCTTTAACTATAATATTTTTCATTTATCAAGGAAATTAGACTATGATAAAATATAGTAATACAGTTAAAGGTAGTATAAATGTAAAAAATAATTTTCAACTTTTAAAAAAAAATTGTATAAATTTATAAAAATAATGAAAAGTTATTTTTCAATATGTATTTGAATTTTATATTTTTATGATTTAATCTTTTTCACCCATAAAACGTAAATATAAGGAATAATTTTGAATGGTGACAAATAAGGGGAAGTAACTCTAATTCAGTTTGTAAACCTATGGTGCAATTTATTTACGACCTAAAGCTAAGGTAATTAACAGTGTGTTTGACACCAAAGCTGTCAAGTGAAGCCATGCACTTAATGGGTCACTTAATTTGACAGTTTACATAGCTAGATTAACTTCCTGTTCATGGAAGAATTACGAATTTTCCGGTATTTCAAAGGAATATTACTTAAGAAATCAATCTCAAGGCTAAGAAATACGGGTGAAATCCGGTCATTTTCGGAAGTCCCGGGTTATTTCAATGACCCGGCGGCTGTTCCGGGTGATCCCTCAGAATTGTGAACTCTCGGGTCACACCCGCAGAATACGGGTCAGTTGACAAGTATGAGATCTGACTCTGCATGTCAACTAGTACAAATCTGGGTTAATATTCATGTTACATTAACATTTTCTTATCCTGAATATGCAAAATAATTTGCCTCTGGACATTAACCATCCTTTCTACTAAAGGAAGGATTATACTGGTTTACTTTTGTCAGTCCATTATACACTTTAAAGTCTGATGGGATGTATATTTGGAGTTTTTGTGTTACAAAACTTGTAATCAATGGAAACTGCCATAATTTACAAATCTGAAATAAAAATAGTACAAATACCCTCACTAGTTAGGAATGATGTGGTCAGATTGGCGTGACTTTTATTTGTCACTAGATGGTGCAGTATTAATTAACTAAATGTGGAGAAGACAGATCCTAACACTAGTCTGTATTTATGCCTGTAAAGTAGAGAGAACCCTCCATTAAAAGAAAGAACATAAATGCACATCTTACTTATTTGAAGTCTATTATATATTTTATAATTGTAGATTGATGGTGGTAAAGCAACAGATGAAGAGAAGGCAGCCATGTTTAATGTCTACCCTGTAACAAATATAAACCAGAATACATTCTACAGAATACAACCTCTCAACCTACAACTGGCTAACAACTATTTCATATGGGTAATGGGTAAGTAAATCTATTCTACATCTGCCTTATGTCAAACTATTTCTTCCAGGTATGATTTTTGTTTAGTTCACCTTATAACAACATGGTAAATATTGTTTGTGAAGTTAGGTATCATCTTTCATTTTCTAAAAAAAATTTCGAACCATTAAGTCAGACCTTTACAAACATTAACAGGTTTCTTTCAAACAGTTGAGGTCACAGTTTCATTATGCAGAACTTCTGAGATAGGATATTCTTTTTTACACATACCAGTTAGGTGATTTTAGTCAAGAAAAATATCTTTTAAACTTTAACCTTGAAACATCTACTATCAAGGAACTCCCATATAAGCTTGCAATTTTGATTTGTACCTTCAATTACTATTTGCATTTAAGTTAAAGATCTATATTGATTTTAAAACAAGTAAATAAAATGTCATTACTACTGCATTGGAAAAAAAACCCTAATTGAGGGAATTTTTTCTTGCAAGTAATATAGTCAGTCTTGACCTCCTTTTGAGTTGAGAAAGTCTAAAATATTTTGAAATTTAACGGTAAATGATTTATATCACTTGTAAATAAAAAGACAACTGATTAAATTCTGCAATTAAAACTACATACCTTCTTTTGTTTTTTAGGTACAGACAAGTCTGGGGAATGTAGTATGACCAGTCGTGAAATCATCGTGGATACCACTTATCCTGTATCTGGAGAACTAGCTTGTGGTCCTGACTATAACATGGTATGTCATTTAAAATAGTCGAGCATCTTTCAATGTTAGAATAAGGAGTTGTCTCGAAAAATTATTTGGAGCTACAGCTAGCTTGCTAACAGTTATTAATTATGGTGAGCAAAAGACAAGGCATGAGATCTAACAATTTATAGTAATTTTGAATAGGGGTAAGAAGATTATTAAAGACGGTCTTAACAGATATAACACACACTCTGTGGCTACATTACATGTATGGCTTGAAAATTCCTTATTTTGTAGAGATTTTTTATGTATAAGAACATATTTGATTTGTAGGCAGTTACTTACACACCAGAGAGTACCAGTCTAACTGTATCTTGGGAGAATTACAGGGATCCAGAATCTGACATTAAATCCTATGACATATCGCTGTGGTTTAACTCTTCCTGTTCTGATGATAATTCACAGTCCTTACTGGTAGACTGGATAGAACTGTCATCTAATTATTCACAGTTTACTTTTACAGAGCTGGAATTAAAGGTTAGTTTCTCAAAAGGGAAGGTATAACCAAGTAAGAAATACAATGTAAAATCTAAGGTGTTTTAAATTGTCACTGATTTCCAGATCAATTGTTGAAAATATGTACTTTTATTTATTGCGAACCCTATGATAGTTTTACATAGATTCACCTGCAAGTTACCTGTCCATTTAAACTTTTGGCAGTTCTATTGTCCCATCTAACAAATACAACAGGTATTGTTCTCTGTGTAGTTTATTCACTGGGACCTTTAAATTTCTTCCAAGAGAAATATATGGCTTATTCTCATTTCGCCTTAGCTGTCAAAATTTATATATAAAATTAATCCCAGTTTGCCTTAGTACAAATTTTCAGGTAAACAAGAATTAACTAAGGCGAAATGGGAGCTTCTGTAAACATTGTAATTAAGTTATGTTTTGTTTGTATTGCAATTAGTTGATATTTGTTATTTTGATGTCAAATATTACCATGAAATACTATTTAAAAGAAGATATATTTTTTTTTTTTTTTGTTTACTATTTTGTGTCCCACTTTTTAAAAATGTGTTATTTTTAGTTGGTCTTCTTTTTCTGAAATTGTATTTTTTTTTACTCATGTATAATATTTTTAAACAAAAAGATGACAAATTGGATAAGGATATTTCATATTTTAATGAAAAAATAAAGACAAATATCAAACTATCATAACAAATATTTTATTTCAATCAGCACTGAATTCAAAGCACTATGTTATTATAATAGCATAAGAAATAGCACTAATACATAAAACATGAGTATTTCCATAAAGTTCATATTGTGAAATACAAGACACAAATTTACACATTTGAATGTTCAAAGTTCATCTAATTTCCAAGTTTGAGGATGTATGATGCTGCATCACCATACTGAATATAGTCTTTCGTACCATTGTGTAGTGATTCCTTCAAAGTTTGCTCTTTCTTTAACACATTGATGATTTCGAATATATTTGGATGTGCAGTTTTTACTCTCTTTTTTAACTTGTTATGCCAGCCCTCTAAATGGTTATTTGTTCTGGGTCCTTCTGTTTGGTGGTGGTTCCAGGTTGGTTGTGGGTATCTGCCCTCTAGCCATGTCAGAACTATATAGTCTGTTAATTTGGTGCAAGCATCTGACTGTGGTGCATTTTCCAAGGCATGTAACCAGTAGTCTTCCACACGATCTAAGGGCAGTAATGGTAAAGCTGCTGCACGACGGACGAGTTTGTTGACATCTGGGACATCTTTATGGTCTCTAGGAACTCAACATGTAGCATTGCTCCTTTTTTTTTTTTTTTTTTTTTTTTTTTTTTTTTCTTTTTTTTCTTTACATGCACATGTAGCATTGCTCCTGCCATGGTCAATTGAAAACTGATATACCTTAAGATGATGTGTGGGTGTTTAGAGTCCGACTATCCTGTCTGGATATCGCGGACTGTATCTACCTATTCTATAGACTGGAGTCTGTCGGTCTTTTTGCCTTCATTTTACTCCGATTGCGTTGGTCTTGCTGGTACGGAGTATCAGGACGTGATGCTTTTATGGCTGATTGTATTGCCTCTTTGGATTGTTCGTTGTAGACTGGCGATGTGTGCGGTGGTGTGCGCAGTAGGTCTGGGTGGTCGATGTCAAACCCATCTTCATAGTCGATCCTAGTGCGCTTGCCTCTGTCATTGGTGGAGGTGTAATACACAAGGCGGTGGCAGGCCTTGTTGGGGTTGTAGGGACTGGTGACAATATCCCTATTGACTTCAACCCCAACTGGTTCCCCTTTGTACTTAGTTGGTGTTAGTACGTGTCCAACTACGCTGTCTCTTGCCTCTGTTTGTGTGTTGGTAGTTTGTTGGACTTGCTCAGCAGGTATCACGGCTGTTTTTGTTGCCTTCCACTGGTCAAAGCGCTTTGCGTCTCTTCTCCTGGTGGAGGGTGGCTTGCTCTTCAGGGCCGGCTTGGATTTACTAGAGGATGCCTCTGGTTCCTTAGCCTTGGTCCACGTCAGTTGTACTGACACCTGGTCAGAACTTGCCGAGAACTTCCAGGCAGGTTCTTTTCCAGTCAACTTCATGGCAGCTAACAAAGCGCTCAAGTCATCGGGTATTTCCATGATGATTTGTCCAAAAAGTGAGTAGTGTTAATTAAGCAGATATACCTTAAGTGGGTACACTCACTTTTTTATACTTAATGGAAGAATGTGAATAGTTCTCAATTATCATTATTAATAATAAAGAAATGTGCAAGCCATAGATTGTGAAGTGACAAATGAGAGTTATCCCAAGCCAATTGCTGAGTTTGATTCAGTAATTATGTAGACAAAGCTAACTAATGAATTGATCATTGGTAAATTAATATTTGGACCAAGCTTAAAGAAGTCAAAGAGTACCATGCATTATCTTTATTATATATAATTAAAACAATTTTAAAAACAATATATATTATTTTATTTATTTTATTTAAAATTTCTGTAATATATTTAAATAAGACAGTGGGAAATTCATACAATTGATACTTTTGAATGTTTAATTATAGATTTTTTTCCCTTCTAAAATCACATTTTTTTTAAATCATAAAGTGTCTTTTTATAAATAAATGTTAAAATAATAATCCAAGAGACACAAATCCCTAATTACTTAATGTTTATATTGTTATAAAAACATAGAGCTTTAATTTGTTTATTTAATTTTTTCATCTAAATTCACATTTCGCCTTAGTACAATTCCCATCTCGCCTTAGTATTTTTTTTACCTTTTTTACCTGGAATTCACAACTAAGGCGAAATGGGAACACACCGAAATATATCACTCATTGATTAATTTACCTGAACAAAAAATTGAACTGTCAATGCTGAAAAAATACTTTAACCAATACTAAGTAAGGACTCACAAAACTGCATGTGGTGTTGTATTTATTCAATACCAATAACTCGTTTTTAATGTGTTCAATATTAATACTGATTCAAAAATTAAAAGTTGATTTCTGATCAAATATTCACTTTTTTTGTGTGTTTGAAAAATTAAAATTTCAATATTATTATTTTTAAATTAAGGTCTTCATAAACATAAGTCTTTAAATGAAAAACAACAAAAACATGCAAATTCATTGGAAAATACTAAAAAATGTGTCTGAAATAAACTTTTTATTATTAAACCAGATTTTATATATTGAACAGATTGAAAATATATTAATGATATATTGAACAAATATAATATTGCATACAGTTTATGTGAGTTTATAGAAGTATTTCAATAAAAAAGAAGATAATTTTTTGGTCAGGTAAATTAATCAATGAGTGATATATTTCTCCTAGAAGAAATTTAAAGGTCCCATCAAAAAAACTACACAGAGAACAATACCTGTTGTATTTGTTAGATGGGACAATAGAACTGCCAAAAGTTTAAATCGACATGTAACTTGCAGGTGAATCTATGGAAAACCATCATAGGGTTCGCAATAAAACATTACAGTTCTTGTTTATACTGATTACTGCAGCCTTAGTACTATAGTGAATTCAGTAAAATTACAAAACTTAACAATCTTTACTTTTTGACTTGTGCATGATTATAAAATATGTAGAACACAACTATCACCCAAAAGATATTCACAGAGGAAATGTATTTTATTTAATTTGTTCACTGGCAAAGAAAAATTGATTAAGTTCCACTTGTGCATTGATCCTTAAATATTTGGGAATTTTTGTTAAAAATCTAGAATATATCTCCCAAATGACAATACCTTACAATTTTATGTCACAATCAATATATATCATCCTGACTTGGCTTATTTTCACTTTTTCTGTTAGTCAAATAAATTACCTAGTAAGTTGGCTTATTTGTATGTGGACCACTTTCAGTTGTTGTGCCATTGAGGCATATTCCACACCTCCATTCATTCTTTTGTAAATCATTTAACTTTTTTTCTTATTGCAGCAAAATATCCCATACATTGTAAAATTCAGAGTGAGTAACCTTGCTGGACTGTCTATTAATGAAGAATCTTCACCAATTTTATATGATTTGTCAACCCCCACAGCAGGAAAAGTTGTTGATGGATCTGACTTTTTAAAAGATAGAGTATGGTTTAGTTCATCAACAACTATAACAGGTAAATTAGCAGACAATTATTATGAAACTGGCAGAAGTCATATTACAAGTGAAAAAAAGGGAATAGACTGCGCATAATTTCACACACAAATTACAATGCACATGAAAAGTATGTGTTGTAAATTTGATATTATTTTTTTTAATATTTTGATTGATTAGAAATGTTAAATCATTGTAGTTATGTCACTAAAAGAATATTATCGTTATTATGTGTATCTGTGCAAAGGCTCAAAATGACATTTCTCCTATTTTCACCATTTTCCCGCCAAAATTTGGGTTTTAAGCAAAATATTTTTTTTCCTTATCGGTGACCTAGGTTTTTTATTTTTATATTACAGCTTTGGACCAAGTGTCATAGAACGTTTCTTTGATATTCCGATAAAAATATGTCAACACCTCTATTTTCCCTATCATTTCATTGAAAACTGATAGTCCCTTTTTTATACCTGTTTTAAAGTAAAATTTTTAGCTTAAATGGTACGTGACCCCCTATTTTTATTCGACCAATTTGATTCACTTTTTGTAAAGAATAAAATAACAAAAAATACGACAATTCAGATAGAAACTATATGAATAGGCCCGAGCCACCTTAATAGTCTGAAAATTTTATTTGTAAATAAGTCTAAATGTTAGAGCAAGCATTTACATTCTAGGAGTTTTTGGTATTATATATCTTGATTATCCAACTGAAATTCATGAGTGATAATTACAGAGTAAAGTAGTTATTGACATGTTTAAAAATGAATGCTAGACAAACGAAAATGTTACTCTAATAAAGGACCTCTGTTGTTAACTTCAGGCTTACATACGAACGTCATATTCATAAATTACAAAATTAAAAAATGATTGCTGGAATTGCTTTGTTTTCGTATGTTAACATATATGTCATGAGATATCCAGTTCTCTAGCCCTTTCTTTCTCTGAAACATAATAAATTGGCGTCTCAGCATTGCAAATATTTTAGATTTTTTCTAGTCAGTTTTAGATCTTTGATTTTATATATAGCAAAACACTCAATTGTGTCATACTTCACTTCTTATATTGAAAAAAAAGGTCCAAAAAACATTTTTTGGCCTTGCTACCCTCACCAACTTCTGCTTGCAGATCATTATAAGTCTAACTACGCCACTGGTTGTACAGTGTTCATTAAGTTCATTTCAGGGAATGTTATCACATATATTAAAACCAGGGACCTATGTAAAAGTAGTAAGTACTACCTTTACAGTACTATTTATCATTTTCTAGGATCAATTATTCATCTTGCTACACCAAAGGGTCTACCATGTCCAACTCAGTCAATATCAATGGTCAATGATCCAGGATGGAAAATACTAAAGCAGATTGGTTTAAAAGATCCTAATGGTCAGCCCTGGTCACTCCTACACAGAGAGGAGAATGTAAGAAGTTTAGTATATGATGATGCAGTGTCTATAAAGTTAGCACGAGATGTAAAGAAAGAACGGATGTTTTCTGGATCTTATTATAGAACAGCTGATTTTGAGAATGGTGGTACTTACCAGGTAATCACGCAATATTTGATTATAGATGAATTATAGTTGATGATGTCAAATCAATTATATATTTACTTAATCCAAATGATTTGGCTAATGGCAAACAAATATGTTATTATTTAAGACAAGCTTTTGAAGTTTTTTAATAAGTAGGGATTTCAAAGGATCGGTAATTTGATACTCGGGTACTCGGATAAATCTTTAAAGCCGTTATTTGGCTCCAATGGCGTTCCATACTTTTAGAAGTCCACTTTATGATACTTATTTTAAAAGTTATGCATGTTCAGTCAACCTGAGACTATCCATATTCACGTTTCTCATGTATAAGTAGCATTTTGAGCGCAAATACGGACTTGGAAAATTAAAATTGGCTAAAACTCGTTTTTCTGGAGGGGTCGGCTTCACATCTGTATCTTACACAGGAAGTTCAGAGGCACACAACTTGCAAAAATAGTGCAAACCCACGGCCATATAACTACTGATCATTATTATTATTGAAATACGCATAGGAAACAACTACTTCCGGTTTTGGGTCCAGTCAGAAATCAGCAAAAATCGTGAAATTCAGTATTTTGGGTCCAAATGACCTTCTGTAGACTGCAGAACCAAGATCAGATTCACTCTGACCTAACAACTGTTGGGGTCAATTCATTAACTAGGGTCCACTCTACACGCAGGCTACAGCTGGATACCTTTACCAGCATCCCTGGGTCTTCTGGGTCAAGAGAAAGGACGAAAAATCAGAAAAATTGACGCTTTTTGCTCCTGATGACCAACTTTGGGTCAAATTACATATGTCTCTAATTAGTTGCGTAGGGTTCACCACAGGGTACTTTGATTTTTTACTTATTCAGAAATATGATCTGACGCACAACTGCCATGACTGCCGATGAAAGTCTGTTTCTAAATTTTGATACAAGTCATTCACACAAAAAAAAATTCTCAGAAAGAACAGACTATGCTAGTACTGCTAAAACATGTTTTGCTATTATAGATAAACCTGAGTCAGTGACTAAGTTATAACACATAGAAGTCTGAGGATAAACGTATCTATAAATATATTATTTTTACTAGTATTACAACGGATATTTCATAGAGAACAAATGTGTGGGGAAATGTAAGGAGATATATCTCAATATTTATAAATGACAAACGAACTTGTATCCGAGTACCTAAATTAAACTCGAGTACTCAGCCTTCCAAGTGAGTACCCAAGTACTGGATTACTTGTTGCCATCCCTTGTAATAACGCTTAGTGTCAGTTGGTCTACCATAAGTTATTGAAGTTCTATACAAAGAAAATAGACTTCAAATAATAGACAGCAACCAACAACAACCAATGGATTGCTGGATCCTGGCTTGGGACATGTACGTAAAGAAGGGTTCAGGGTTTAACATGTTTGAGCTCTCCCCTTCTCCTAGGCTAACCTGGAACAGTGATGTAACAACACATATTACATAAGAACAAACTGTAAAATTTAAAAAAAATCACTTAGATGATAGCTCTGACTGTTTATTACAGATATCAGTGAAGGCTGCTGACGGGGAAGGTATTGCAGTAACAGGTATAATGTTATGGGATGGTCCAGAGGAAGAAATAGCTACATATGACTACCTGGAGGAGGAGGACTGGACACAAAGTATATGTGACTGCTGTTTACAGAATCCTGTACCTCAGGTTTGATTATTATATACTGAGTGACAAAAGAAAAGATACACTTATTTATTATCAATTTTTCAAGAAATAGGTTTTACAATAAAATTAACAATATCAAATGTATGAATAACTGACAATGAATTATGCATACTAAAAAATAAAGTACAGTGGAGTAACAGTTTTGGCACAATTCCAAAAACAACAGATGAGATCAAAAATCTCAAATAACAGTATGTTTCATCCGATGCTTACAGTTTGAAAAGTCAATATCTCGTGTGTCCACCATTGGCATTTATTACTGCTTGAAGCCTTGAAGCCTTCGTCGCATAGACGAGACAATTTTGGAAATTGTAGCCTGAGGCATGTTGTTCCACTCCTGTTGTAATGCTTGAGACAATTCTTGTAGTGTAACAGGTTGGCGTTGCCTTGAGCTAACTCTGCGGTTCAGTTCATCCCATATTTGCTCGATGAGATTCATGTCAGGAGATGTGATGGCCATGGCAACACATTAATGTTTTGTTGCTGCAAGTAGGCATTTGAAACACAAGCAGTGTTGGTACGGCCATTGTCGTGCTGCAATATTATTCCAGGTCCATATCTGTTAATGAAATTAACCACTTCCGTTGACAGAATTTCATCTCTATAGTGTTGGACATTTTAAGTGTTCCATTGACTATCACGAGATTAGTCCGGTTGCGTGTAGATATGCCACCCCAAACCATGACACTACCACCACCAAATCTGTCATGCTGTTGGACACAACAATTTGCAAATCGTTCACCTGATCGTCTATAAACTCTTGCTCGACCATCTGAATGCTGGAGAGTGAATCTGAACTCATCAGAAAACAAATATTGCTCCATTCATTATTGAGTCTCCATCGTAAATGAGCTTGACACCATCTTAACGCTCTTGTCTGTGTCGTTGTGTCCCCTAAAAGCATGTCTAGGACGAAGATTTAAAGACAAGAGTCTTCTATAGACTGTTTGTGCACTGATACGTCTGCCCTGTACATCACCAGTCCATCCCCGAGGAGGCATAAACCTATCCCACAAATGCCGTATACAAATAAATCTGTAGTCAATAACTGTTGTTACCCATGGCCGCCCAGACCGAGGTTGATCCGCCGTAGATCCAGTCCCTTGGAATCTCTGCTGTAGCTGATATTATAAATGTCAAACGTTTACAGCCAATTGCTCTTGACACTTCAGTCATACCCATGCCAGCTTGAATCATGCCAATTGCACGTTCCTGTAAGACGGGTCATTTTGAAATATTTTCTTGAAATTTTGTGAACTTACGACTGGATACAGAAACAGGTGTTGAACAACATCAAATTAAGTCGAATTTTACTAACAGATTTCCCTGCACGTGCAAATTTCCCAAAATTAGAATTTAAAAACTGTGAAGAACTCAATTGTTGTACAGGTAAAAAATCAATATGTATGGGATGTAAATTTACCTAATTAATGCGTGTATCAAGTTTCATTTTTATATCTTTACTTTTTTCTAAAAATATTAACAAAATAAAAGTGTATCCTTTCTTTTGTCGCTCAGTATATAAAAGCTTCTTCAAGTACATGGAAATGAATTTGTTTATGGACAAAAATTATTATTTTTTGAAGAACCAATATTTGTTTTTATTCAGTTGCCCTCTTGAATAACCTTTATTTTTCTAAAAATTTGGCTGTACAAAGATAATCTTGTAGGTTGGTTTTTTTATATTTACAGTAAAAACATTTCAACTGTGTTTCATATTTCTTTGTGGAAATTTTATCCTAAAGTTAAGTGTGCAATATAATGGCAGTATTTATGATTTTCATGAAAGAAGTTGGTGACCTTTAGAACAGTTTTGACTGAATAATAATAATGACATCATCCAGATTTTAATTCTTTTAATTTTCATGTGAGTTGAAATTAATCAATATGATTTTGTCATGCATAAAGAAATATATTTTTGTCACAAGATTTGCAAGAATATGTTGCAATGGTTGTATAGCAAGTTTGAAATAATTACAGGGTTGTTCGATGTGTAACTGTTCAGAGTACAACAATACAGAATCAACAACAATTACCTCTCTTGTAACACAACCACCATATGATATAGTAAACAATGCCGATGGGTCTGAGGTCACCTCTCCTATAGACACCACACGTCCTACAGCGCAGACATCCTGTGGAATACAGATCTATTCTGGTAATTATGTCTTATCTATGAATCTGTCACAAGTTAGTAGGTCATAATATGCATGTTTCTCTTTGTGATGTTATAAGGGGTTATATGTAAGCTTATTTCTTAGAAACTAAATAAGGATAAACCAACAATTTTACCTTGTGTAGTAAATTATAAAACAGTTATTTGAGGTAACATGCTCCTTCTTTTCGATTCTATATATATGGAAAGGCATATGATGTGTGCAGGCCTTTTTCTTGTTTTTAACAGAAAAGAATATTTTTCATTTATTGATATCAAGATTCTTTCCTATATATAGACCCCACACAACAAAGTTGCGGAGGGTATAATGTTTTTGACCCATCTTTCAGTCTGTTAGGCCGTCCGTCAGTACATCTGTCAGTCCTGTTCTTGTCATTACAACTCCTCTGAAACCACACATCAGAATTTCATGAAACCTTTTTAGATAATAAGGACATAATATGTAGATGTGCATATCGACAGGAAATTCATTTTTTTTCTAGGAGTTATGCCCCTTTAAACTTATGAGCCTCAATATACTACTCAAACAGTTTGTCATCACAACTCCTCTCAAACCACACAACAGAATTTCATGAAACTTTGTAGATAATAAAGGACATACTATGTAGATGTGCATATCGACAAATTATGATTCAATTATTTCTTTCTTACAGTTATTTTATTTGTCCAGTGACAATGTAGTGACGTGGGGTATGTGAGCCTGCCTACTAAGGTTCCTTAATTGAATATTATTTTTGCTTTGGAGTAATTAGAACATAAGATAAGAGGGGAACCACCCTGTATATTGATATGATGCTTTTAAAAGTTTTGCTTTGTAAACAGAGTCATGTTTTAGTTTCAATATTATGACAAACCTTTATCATATACACTGGAAGGTCCTTTAATATCTACAACAGGTGGGGGGAGGGGGATAGGATGAAATGTGTTCAATAAAAAAAAAGGACAATAAGCAATTTGGCAAAAAAGGCTGGATGACATTTTATGAACAAAAAGTCAGGATTAACAAAAAAAGGCAGAACTGAATAGAGTGAAAAATAAAAAGGCAGGCCAGAGATAACAGCTAAAAAATAATAATGCAGGGCAAAATTTTACATCCTAGCACACCCCTTCCACTAGAAATCAGAAAAGCTAGCTCACTCACACCAAAGGATATGACTTGATTGACCAGTTTTGGATTTGGTATAATTGAGGCTTAAAAAACTATCAACCAAAGAGCATCCTTGTATACAGTACTAGTGCTTAGATCAAATCAAATCAGTTCTAACAGTGTTTTAAATTGTGAGTTGATGAATTAATTGTATTTATTGTTTTTAGGTTCAACCCCTCATATTGTAACATGGTGTAGATCTTATAATGACACCCAAAGATTGATGAAAACAAAGATGGACTTGAACTTTGACCCTACTACAGAATATCACAACTACAAATTTATGGTTACTCCCCAGAAATATGATGAGATCAGTGTATGTTTTTAATCATCATTTTATCAATATAATAATTCTCTCATCATGCGGACATAACATTTGGATGGATAGTTGTCTCATTTGCACTCACACCAGATCTTCCTACATCTATAAAAAAAAAAATTAATTTTCATATATGACATTCACCACCATTCAAGATGCTTGCTTTTTAAACATAAAAAAGAACTTTTAGCCATAGAAATGATTCTTGTCAATTTTCTTTTTTACAGTATACAAATTAAAAGAATAAGGCAAAATATATAGAGTTTAAATGAAAATGTCCATGTTTAAATTTTTATATGATTATGCAAAATTGTATAAATTATATAATCACTATACTGTAAATTCAGAAATTATTGCGAAAAATGCAACAGAGTTGTAAACACAATAATTTAAATTCACATTTTGAAATATTTTATATAAATTAAACGGGATTTTTCTCAAAATTGTAAAAATTAGAATAGGGTTTAAGGCTAAAATGACAAAATCGCAATAATGAATGCATGCAATCATTTCTGAATTTAGTTTAAACATATTTTATTGTTCAACAATGACAAATAGATTAGACACAAGTTTTTCAATTTAGTATATATACATAAATATACACATGTATGAACATTACATAAATCTGACTTTAACCAAATATTATTTTAGCATGAAGATATAAAAATAAATTACATATAAATTTTAAGAATCAAATCAATGGATATTTACCACTCAATAAAACCAATCGAATGCGCCTATTTTAAGAAGAAATAAATACTGTGTAAAATAAAATATGTTAGTATACATGACCAGTCGTAAGTGTGAATTTGTTTAAATGTAAATTACACATTCATAGTTTATACTTACGGATTAACAGTGAAATGGAATAAATCTACAAGTAATTGTAAGTATCAATTTTGCTTTTAGCTTTTCCCATCACTTGGCGTCCGGCATCGGTATCGTCCGTCGTTGTTATCTTTTACAAAAATCTTGTCCTCTGAAACTACTAGGCCAAATTTTACCAAACTTGGCCTCAATCATCATTGGGGTATCTAGTTTAAAAATGCTCCAGTGACCCAGCCAACCAACCAAGATGGCTGCCATGGCTAAAAATAGAACATAGGGATGAAATGCAGTTTTTGGCTTCTATCTCCAAAAAAAAGCAGTTAGAGCAAATCTGACATAGATTAAATTGTTTATCAGGTCAAGATCTATCTACCCTGAAATTTTCAGACCAATCGGGCAACAGTTGTTAGGTTGCTGCCCCTGAATTGGTCATTTTAAGGAAATTTTGACTTTTTTGGTTATTATCTTGAATATTATTATAGATAGAGATAAACTGTATACTGCAATAATGTACAACAAAGTAAGACCCAAAAATAAGTCAACATGACCAAAGTGGTCAATTTACCCCCTAAGGAGTTATTGCCCTTTATAGTAAATTTTTAACAATTTTTATAAAATTTGTAAATTTTACTATCATTTTCCACTGTAACTACTGGGCCAAGTTCATTATAGATAGAGATAATTGTAAGCAGCAAAAATGTTCTGTAAAGTAAGATCTACAAACACATCACCATCACCTAAACACAATTTTGTCTTGAATCCATCTGTGTCCTTTGTTTAATATTCACATAGACCAAGGTGAGCGACACATGCTCTTTAGAGCCTCTAGTTTACTTTAATCCATTGAAATATTTCAGAATACAAAAGTCAATCATACAGATCATTCAATTATCATTCCCTTAAGAGCATACATTGATCATGTTCAAGTAAGATCTGTTACAGAATAAGGTTGTCAAAGTTTTGAAAAATGCTTGTTACTTTTTATATACTTTTGTACAGATAGAAATTACAGTAACTGCATTATATAATTATAGATTAACTGGTGTATAACTGTGTTTGTGGATGATGGTGAATTAACAGAGATATGTGGTATAGAACCACCAAGTATATCTACTAAACTTGTACTACACGTTTGGAACCGTAACAACTATGTTCCAGAAATAACAGACTTATTTAATGTCTTCTCCACTAAGGCATACTTTAAAAACTTGGTCATGCCTCCTAAGGTTGGATCATTGTGTCGTTATGGAAACCCATTTAGAGGAGGTACAAACCCAGTTATAAAATATGAGGCTGCAATAGGAACAGACCAACTGACCACAGATATATCTGACTTCAGTGAGGTCTATAGACCTTGTATACCATGTTATAATCAATGTTCTAAATATAACTGTGACTCTAATTGTGATCCAGAGGAACATTTAAAAGTGACCTTTAACTTGACCAACCTTTACCTACAACCCTATATAGTGGATCAAAACAATACAGGTCATGAGTATAATAAGACTGCAGCTTATTATCTAACAGGTAATTGTTACTATAAGTGCAAATGTAATTAAAAACTATACTAAGGATACTGTTAATTACTTATACAATATAAGGCTTGTACAGTGTGTTGAACCAGTATTTGATTCTCAAAGATAGTTTTAAAATTCTTCAAACATATTCATCTATATTGTCAAAGGTAATGATTATACTCAAATTGAGAACTGAAATGGGGAATGTGTCAGACAGACAATAACCCAATCAAAGAGCAGAAAACAGCAGAAGTCCACAATGGGTCTTACCAAATATATGAGCCATGAAAAAAATAGTTTTTTAAGGTTTAATCAGGAATTAATTTCTGTTATGATCTATTCTATTGATAAATTGTATTTTATATTGTATATTATGGTTTTGGTTTGGAATTTTTTTTTATTTGAATTACAGTGAGAGCTGTCCTTGGATCAGGACTAACAGCTGGAGCTTCATCTGATGGTTTCTATGTAGATCTAACCCCTCCACAGTTTGATTCAGACATTATGAACCAGATCTACATTGATGTCACCCAAGGGGAGTTCACTCCTGTCAAATATCAGGCCTCTAATGACACCATTAAAGCTTTTTGGTATTGTTATGATGAACAGAGTATGATTAAGGTACAGTAGTAAACTTATAGGGAACTTTAATGATAATTTGAGGCTATCCTCATGTATTTCATGAGGGCCTCAGGGAAGATTTGCTTCATAGCTAACTGTGTAACCCTCTTTAAATAAAGAATTATTATCCTGGACAATATTTGCAAAACTTTGTTAAGACACATAAGAAAAATGTTGTAATATGGATCTTTGGACTAGTTATTGGTATAGATTTTGGTGAAGACTGGACATATGATAAAAGGAAATGGTTGGACCTTACATTGGTAAAATATTGAAATTGTTTTATTGATAAATAAATAAAATAATCTATTAAGTTAGCTAGTCAAATTTGATACAAAGAAAAATTAAACTCAATGATTAAAATAATCATACGATATTATTTGAAGGAGAATATGTGGGCTATAGGAACATCAATTGGAGGTGAAGATATCCAGCCATATATATCTGTTGGTATTAAACAGTTAGGTATAAACAGTTCATTGGAAGGTGTTCTGAAGACTAACCATACATACTATGCATCCATCAGGTGTGTGAATGGTGGGGGACAAATGGCTGAATGGAATGACCATATAGGTATATAAAACAAAGTCTTGTCACGCTAATATTGTTTATCACCAAAATTAAGTAGTTTTGACAAGAACAAGAATAATTTAATTTAAAAATCACTTTGGATAGAGAAAATCTGACTGGAGGAGAAATTTTTAAAATGATAATATCTACCTATTATTTTGTACATTAAAAAATTTTAGTTGATTCCTTATAAGATTTTTAAAATAAATTGCCCTTTGATGTCAATTTTTCTAAAAAAAAAAAAAAAAAAAAAATTGGATAACTTGCAAATACTTTTAAAACTATACTTAAGGTGGTACCTAACGCTACAGGGAGATAACTCTGTAAAGTCAGCTAAATGTTTTGATTACGTTGTTTTGTAAAGGGAATATTAAGCTTCTCAATGATCAAAATTGGTGTTTGTCGAACTGCTATATAACCAGTGTAATTTTTCTAACAAAACGGTTGGTTCAAAATTTTTGAAATTTTTATTAAAGGGTCAAAGTAAATACATTGTCAAAATTTTATGAAAATTAAACGAGCCAAATTAATTTTAGTGAAAGTGTTGGGTACCACCTTAATAGTTTGTGTTTTATCTTGAAATCCAATTCCATAATACATAGATAGTAATTAAACAGAAAAATTGATCAGCAAGATAAGATATACATATATGTCAATGTGGGCCAAATAGTTAGTCAACTCCTTATTGGAGTTATTGCCCTTATATGACATTACAGCTGTATATACAAATTGTTTGCATTTTAGTTTTCTCTTGAAAGCTATGATTGATCAACAGGCCAAAATCTACTATATTTCAATGTTACCAAAATTGTCAATCAACTCTTTATAGATGTTATTGCCCTACAGGTTGCACTTTGAAAATACAGCTGTTTCCCAAACCACACCTCTTTTGGGGAGATATATAATATTAATAGATAATTTGATTTGTTGACATACTGGTTCTCAAATATGATCTCTATGTTTCATCTCATAGAAACATAACTTGAAACTGTAACCAGTATTAAAAAACATCCTATTGCGGTGAAAAATGAATTCTGAAGTATGCAAAAAAGTAAAGGTATGGGTAGTACACAAATTAAGCATTAGTTTAAACTCTAACAAGTTCAGGGCATATAAATGTTGAAAATATGCTGCACAGCCCTATCTTTTGACCTTTGAATAAAATAGTAGTGCAAATCAACTTTCTATTCTAGGATATAATTTCCACAACATTCATAGTAAACGTGTCACAGTTTTAACCTCAAAGGGAGTTCCTATGGGAAATTGCATTGTCTATATTTACCGAAATGCAACCTTTAATGGACTTCAAGATTTTTATTTTTGCATTTTTTGTAAAAAGCTTTTGGTGAATAAAGAAAAAAAACCATTGAAGTCATGAATTAATTTTAGACTCCAATGTTAGTGAGCGGCCAATGTTGAAGTTGCAGAACTTCTAGTGGTTTCTAATTTAGTACCTGTCTATGTAAATTTGATTATTTATACCGGCATAATTGCTAACTTTGTACCTTTTTATGTAAAATTGATTATTTCCACAGGTGTGGTTGCTTTGTTAGTACCTCCCAATGTTAATTTGATCAACACAACCGTTATTGGAGCAGAAGATTTCGACCATCCTGTTGCACCAGCTGATGCTAAACGTGGCACTGATCCAACGAGTGTAGGGTTTACATTTACCCTGAGTGAGGACGAGTCTGTTACAAAATATGGTAGGTTTATATTATAGAATCCAGTACACTAAACGTGGCACTGATACAACTAGTGTCGGGTTTACATTTACCTTGAGTGAGGATGAGTCTGTTACAAAATATGGTAGTTTTATATTATAGAATCCAGTACACTAAACGTGGCACTGATACAACTAGTGTCGGGTTTACATTTACCCTGAGTGAGGATGAGTCTGTTACAAAATATGGTAGGTTTATATTATAGTATACCATATCAATGAGGAATTGCTTTAATTGTTCCATACCAGACAGTTAAACTTTTAAATATTAAAAACGCAAGCTTGCTAAGCTCTTTACATAGTTGAAATATAACTACTGAGAGTTGAGAAATATTGTATTCCATGATATTTGTGATTGAAATTTGTTTCTTTAATGATTTATAGACCATGATACATAAACAATTTCAATCCTTATTTGCAAATGATCTGCAAAAAGATGTGTTCTTTCTATGTGATGTCATCAGGTATGGTCACCTTTTTAGTGACGTCACAATAAAAAAATTAGAGGAAATTAAAGTAAGAAAACTTAACCTCATAATAGAATTTTGACCAATAAAGAAAGAACTGATATTTAATGGGAATTTGGTAAAAATTTAAGAAATGGTATTTGACCTCACCCCAGAATATTTAATATTTCATCAAATATAGTGTATTCAACAAGTATATTTTGGGATATCATACTTAGACATACATTAGTATGTAGTAAATCAAGTTTTTACATTCAACAGATGTATGTTTGTGAACTTTTTACTTGACCATACACCAGTATATTAATGCTTTAATAATTTTTATTCAACAGATAAATGTTTTTGATTTTTCTGTTAGACTATACATTATTAGCGATGCTTTTATAATTTATATTCATCAGATATATGTATGGGATCATCAGTGGACAACGATGACATATTCCCCTGCACCTGGGTCAGCATTAATATATCTGGTACTGTGGTCATTAAAAATGGTTCCTTGTATATGAACCAGTACGAACTATACAAGCTGTCTGAATTGAGGAGGGACCAGGTTAACATTACTACTAATGCTTTCCATATGGAACCAGGAAGGACATTGTTTGTTACACTACGTGCGTGTAATGATGCCTTCCTGTGTAACAATAAATCATTGGGATCAGTAACCATGATGGATGATAAAGCAGTACTAAAGACCTCAGTCAGTGGAGAACCTATAGAGATGGAGCATGATATAAAATCTAAGAGAAAGAAGAGAAATGTTAATGTGGCGGACAGTCTTTTCATCACATCACCAGATGGTAATATGCTTATTTATTTATTTGAAAACATTTGAAAAAGAAGCAAGTGTTAATTGTTATTGATGATACATGCCTGAAAATATAAAAATAATTTCTAATGAAAAAAGAGAAAAATGTTATAACCTCCCCACAGATCTAGGAATTATCCTGTTAGTAAATCATAAAGGAATATAATCTTTGGCCATCAAAACTCTATTTTAGATACAAGATATCAGTAAAACGTAGAGTATTTGGCTACAAAATATCCGATCAGGGATATTATGGTTTTAACTTTAGGATTTAATATAATAGCAACTCTTCATTTATGGTAATTATCAGTTTAATATTGAATTATAATAGCTAAATACATAACTTTATTCTTTACCAAAGGACTTGAAGCTGGACAGAGTATAGTACTACAACCTTTAGATGGCACAGATCTGACAACTAGTTATTCTTCAGACTCGTCTCCTCAGTTCCGATCCTACATAGTTAACCCTGATGACACATCAGATATGGTGGATAGAATACTCTATAAAAGGTTGGTTTATATTTATTAATGTTTGACTCAATATTGTCATTCTCGGACAGTTTTTATTTTTTAGTATAAATGAAACAAAAGTTTTAACCTCTTCTTGATTCTCATCAGCAGGTATTTATAAGTTTTCAAGTAAAATAATCATTCTAGGAAATTGGTTTCATGTATTTTTAGAATTTATGCATTTTTTATGCTCATACCACAAAAGTGAAAGAGTCATACACTATAACTGTCATTCCATGTGTCTTCATCTTTTACAGTGAAGATATATATTCAGGTTCATTCCAAGGTAACTTTGCATCAATACTTGTTAAAGTTATTAATAGAACAGTTTAAGGAGGAACTACCAAAATTTGATCAGGTCAATGATGTTAGGTAGGAATTTATATGAGATAGCCCATATCATTTCCAAGAAAAGTAATAAGTCCTTAGCCCTCTGTCATAGCACATCAACTAAAACTTTTCAATATATAAAATCTGTTATAAGATAAAAATTCAACACAAAACCTAATATATGTATAAATGTTATAGGTTACATGAAAGTCAGTTTTCTTTTGCTGTGATTCCTGTTGGCCATCTGTCAATGCCTGGACCATTACAGATCACATACCAGGATACTGTTACTGATAGAGACAAAACTCTGGTGTTAACTCACTGGAATCCAGGTAAAGATTCAGTTACTGATAGAGACAAAACTCTGGTGTTAACTCACTGGAATCCAGGTAAAGATTCAGTTACTGATAGAGACAAAACTCTGGTGTTAACCCACTGGAATCCAGGTAAGGATTCAGTGACTGATAGAGACAAAACTCTGGTGTTAACTCACTGGAATCCAGGTAAAGATTCAGTTACTGATAGAGACAAAACTCTGGTGTTAACTCACTGGAATCCAGGTAAAGATTCGGTTACTGATAGAGACAAAACTCTGGTGTTAACCCACTGGAATCCAGGTAAGGATTCAGTGACTGATAGAGACAAAACTCTGGTGTTAACTCACTGGAATCCAGGTAAAGATTCAGTTACTGATAGAGACAAAACTCTGGTGTTAACTCACTGGAATCCAGGTAAAGATTCAGTGACTGATAGAGACAAAACTCTGGTGTTAACTCACTGGAATCCAGGTAAAGATTCAGTTACTGATAGAGACAAAACTCTGGTGTTAACCCACTGGAATCCAGGTAAGGATTCAGTGACTGATAGAGACAAAACTATGGTGTTAACTCACTGGAATCCAGGTAAAGATTCAGTGACTGATAGAGACAAAACTCTGGTGTTAACCCACTGGACTCCAGGTAAAGATTCAGTGACTGATAGAGACAAAACTCTTGTGTTAACTCACTGGAATCCAGGTAAAGATTCAGTGACTGATAGAGACAAAACTCTGATGTTAACTCACTGGAATCCAGGTAAAGATTCAGTGACTGATAGAGACAAAACTCTGGTGTAAACCCACTGGAATCCAGGTAAGGATTCAGTGACTGATAGAGACAAAACTCTGGTGTTAACTCACTGAAATCCAGGAAAAGATTCAGTGACTGATAGAGACAAAACTCGAGTGTTAACTCACTGGAATCCAGGTAAAGATTCAGTTACTGATAGAGACAAAACTCTGGTGTTAACCCACTGGAATCCAGGTAAGGATTCAGTGACTGATAGAGACAAAACTCGAGTGTTAACTCACTGGAATCCAGGTAAAGATTCAGTTATTGATAGAGACAAAACTCTGGTGTTAACCCACTGGAATCCAGGTAAGGATTCAGTGACTGATAGAGACAAAACTCTGGTGTTAACTCACTGAAATCCAGGAAAAGATTCAGTGACTGATAGAGACAAAACTATGGTGTTAACTCACTGGAATCCAGGTAAGGATTCATTGACTGATAGAGACAAAACTCTGGTGTTAACTCACTGGAATCAAGGTGAAGATTCAGTGACTGATAGAGACAAAACTATGGTGTTAACTCACTGGAATTCAGGTAAGGATTCAGTGACTGATAGAGACAAAACTCTGGTGTTAACTCACTGGAATCCAGGTAAAGATATATTTACTGATAGAGACAAAACTCTGGTAGGAGTCCAGGTAAAGATGCAGTGACTGATAGAGACAAAACTCGAGTGTTAACTCACTGGAATTCAGATAAAGATTAAGTGACTGATAGAGACAAAACTCGAGTGTTAACTCACTGAAATTCAGATAAAGATTCAGTGACTGATAGAGACAACACACAGTTGTTAACTCACTGGAATTCAGGTAAAGATTCAGTTACTGACAGAGACAAAATTTCGAGTTTTAACTCACTGGAATCCGGGTAAAGATTCAGTGACTGATTGAAACAACACACAGGTGTAAACTCACTGGAATTCAGGTAAAGATTCAGTTACTGATAGAGACAAAATTTCGAGTTTTAACTCACTGGAATCCGGGTAAAGATTCAGTGACTGATTGAGACAACACACAGGTGTAAACCCACTGGAATTCAGGTAAAGATTCAGTTACTGATAGAGACAAAACTCGAGTGTTAAAGCACTGGAATCTAGGTATAGTTTCAGTTACTGATAGACAACTCACTGGTGTTAACCCACTGGAATCCAGGTAAAGATTCAGTTACCAATAGAGACAAAACTCTGGTTTTAACTCACTGGAATCCAGATAAAGATGCATTTCTTATAGAGACAAAACACTGGTGTAAACTCACTGGAATCCAGGTAAAGATTCATTTAAGGATCAAGACAAAACTCTGGTGTTAACTCACTGGAATCCAGATAAAGATTCAGTTACTGATAGACAACTAACTGGTGTTAACTCACTGGAATTCAGGTAAAGATTCAGTTACTGATGGAGACATTACACTGGTGTTCACTCACTGGAATCCAGGTTAAGATTCAGTTACTGATAGACAACTAACTGGTGTTAACTCACTGGAATCCAGGTAAAGATTTAGTTACTGATAGAGACAAAACACTGGTATTAACTCACTGGAATTCAGGTAAAGATTCAGTTACTGATAGACAACTCACTGGTGTTAACCCACTGGAATCCAGGTAAAGATTCATTTACTGATAGAGACAACACACGGGTGTTAACCCACTGGAATTCAGGTAAAGATTCAGTTACTGATAGAGAAAACACACTTGTGTTAACTCATTGGAATCCAGGTAAAGATTCAGTTACTGATAGAGACAACACACTGGTGTTAACTCACTGAAATCCAGGTAAAGATTCAGTTACTGATATAGACAAAACACAGGTGTAAACTCACTGGAATCCATGTAAAGATTCAGTTACTGATAGAGACAAAACTCTGGTGTAAACCCACTGGAATCCAAGTAAAGATTCAGTGACTGATAGAGACAAAACTCTGGTGTTAACTCACTGGAATCTAGGTAAAGATTCAGTGACTGATAGAGACAACAAACGGGTGTAAACTCACTGGAATCCAGGTAGATTCAGTTACTGAAATAGACAAAACACAGGTGTAGACTCACTGGAATTCAGGTAAAGATTCAATTACTGATAGAGACAAAACTCTAATTTTAACTCACTGGAATCCAGGTAAAGATTTAGTTACTAATAGAGACAAAACACTGGTGTTAACTCACTGGAATCCAGATAAAGATTCAGTTACTAAAAGACAACTCACTGGTGTTAACCCACTGGAATCCAGGTAAAGATTCAGTTACTGATAGAGACAACACAAGGGTGTTAACCCACTGGAATTCAGGTATGGATTCAGTCACTGATAGAGACAACACACTGGTGTTAACTCACTGGAATCCAGGTAAAGATTCAGTTACTGATATAGACAAAACACAGGTGTAAACTCACTGGAATCCAGGTAGATTCAGTTACTGATAGAGACAAACACCTGTGTTACCTTACTGAAATCCCGGTAAAGATTCAGTTACTGATAGACAACTCACTGGTGTTAACCCACTGGGATCCAGGTAAAGATTCAGTTACTGATAGAGACAACACACTGGTGTTAACTCACTGGAATCCAGGTAAAGATTCAGTGACTGATAGAGATAGCACTCTGGTGTTAACTCACTGAAATCTAGGTAAAGATTCATTTACTGATAGAAACAACACACTGGTGTTAACTCACTTAAATCCAGGTAAAGATTCAGTTACTGATAGAGACAACACCCTGGTGTTAACTCACTGGAATTCAGGTAGATTCAGTTACTGATAGAGACAACACACCATTGTAACTCACTGGATGGGCTGATGACTTTAGTTGTGACTTTAGTTTTGAATAAAACAGTAAACAGGAATAACTTATTTATAAAGACATGCCAATAGGTTACTTACTGCCTTTGGAACATTTTTTTTTTTATTTAATTCAGAGCTGCAGCAGTGGGAATTGTCAGGTAAAACCTGTGGTGACCAAGATGGAACAGAGGTTACCAATGCAAATGGAACAGTAACAGTTATGGTAAGTGTTACATAATTACCAAATTCTAATTGTACTGTTAACATTTAGATAATAGTTACAGTTACAGTTATGATCAGTGAAATTGAACTTTCCAATAGGACAGTTATAATTATGGTTTATAGTAGAATATAATATTACAAAGGAAATAGAACTGTAACAGTTATGGTGTGTAGAACAGGATTTTTTTTTATAAATATACATGGCTAACAAATATGGTTAATGGAACAAAATCAATGCAATTATTACCAGGGCGGCCTTGTGAAGTTGTATTTTCTATCTTACAATTATGAATGTACAGTAAAAAAAATATGTTATTGAGATTATTTAAGTTTGTTCTTTAAGGTAGCTCATTAATCACATTCTCTATTTAGGTTTGCAGTACTAGTAGTTCTAATAGGAACCAAAATGATGACCGTCGAAGGAAGAGGTCTACAGCAGATCCTAACTACTTGTCATCAGAATCCCAGTTCTCGTTGTCTGCAGTCACAACTTCAGTGTACAATACACCTCCTAGATTGGTCAGTCCGAATACTGTTACTATGGTTGAGGATGAAGGTAAATATCTAAACACTTTCTTAAAGATAGATTCATTGTATACCCCCATCTTGGATTGCAGTACTTAATTGGTCTAGTTCTTTGCTCAAATCTGCAAATTTTGAGACAGATTTGCAATGTATGTATAAAAATGTTTATTTATTTAAAGAAAAATAATAGATTTATTGTATTCTTTATAAATGTTTAAAACAAAACCCCACATTTGTCTTTTTATAATCAATATTGCAACTTGCCCTTTTATTGGGAGATAACTCTCAAAATTCAATTTTTTTTCTGGAATTATAGTGAACTTTGCTTTGGACTTTGATAAAATGTTGAAAATCACAGTTATACAGACTTTTTTTCTAAATGCCTTCAGATATTGGGCTGATATTTGGTATGTGAGTTATCCATGATGAGTTACAGATCAAGTTTAAGTTTTATTCCGCTTGGCTAAATTTTGCTGTAATTTGGGGCTTTGGACTTTTATAAATATTTGAAAATCACAGTTATACAGACCTTTTTTCTAAACTCTTTTAGATATTGGGCTGATTTTTGGTATGTGAGCTAACCATGATGAGATACTGATTAAGATTAAGTTTTGTTCCGCTCTGCTAATTTTTACCAAAATTAAGGGTTTACAACTTTAAAAATTGTTGGAAATCACAGTTATACAGACTTTTTTTCTATACGCCTCCAGATTTTGAGCTGATTTTTGATATGTGAGACTACCATCATGTTTGTGTCCATATGTGTTATTGAAGTAGCAGATTTTTCAAATTTTTGAGACAGGGCCATTCGTGTAGCTTTGACACATCTAGTTTCTTTTGTTTGCCTAAAGCATTTAATAAAACCTATTATCTCATATTTTATTTTAAATTCTATCTCATAGATTTCTTTTTATTCACAAAAAACTTGTTTTTTCATCAACAATCTAACCTTGTAGCTTGAAAAATAGCACGGTGACCCATACTTTTTATTATATTTTTGAAAAAGCATAGTAAAATCTTCATTTTGGCAAAGTATGAGAAAATTTTATCTAAGGAAAATTATACAGATGATCCATGGCACCTTAAATGATTTTCTGACTGGTTACTTGACTTTCAAATGTTTTATTGAAATGAACTTTTGCTCATTGTTGAAGGCCGTATGGTGACCTATAGTTGTTAATGTCTGTGTCATTTTGGTCTTTTGTGGATAGTTGTCTCATTGGCAATCATACCACATCTTCTTTTTTATATTTGTACAGATAGAGAGATAAGAAACAAAGAAGCAAAATGATTTTAAGTTTAAAGGCCAAGGTCACTATTTCTAAAAATTGGGAATTGATTTCTGGTTTGTAGCCTGAGTTTCCCTGTTGAGAATTTGATATTTGATATGAAGAACAGTATTTTTGTGTATTTTTGGTGTGCATGTACTTATTTTGTGTCATTGATGGATACCCATATCCTTACTTTTCTATTAGTTTCCCTTGCTTGATTCATCTTGATAAAAATTTGTGAACCTCTTCAGCTGACAACTTGAATTATTTATAAAGAGACTTTTATTCATGTTCTATTTTACATCAAATATATCAATTATAATTATGTCCTAGTGGTCAGGCTAGTAAACATTTGGCCAATTCTTTAATATACTCTTACTGCAAAATTATAATGCTTTTATCGAAAATTTGTTTCAAGGTTTAAAGCTACAACATTTTATTCCAAAATGACTTTTTATGTTTTAGGAACACTACAGTATTTATTAGAGGCTGTTGATGATGAAGGAGATTCCATTGTATTTTACCTGGACAATACTACATGTATAATGGGAGAACCCATACTGCATACAAATGGACTGTAAGATATTTTATATATATATGACAAATAAGTATCTTTATATAGAGGTAAAAGTATTGTTTATTTTGTTAAATTAACTTGAAACAATGTAAAGTCATTATTATGATTATTTAATATATCACAAGTTATTAACTTTATATAGAGGGGAAAGTATTGTTTATTTTGTTAAATTAACTTTAAACAATGTAAAGTCATTATTATGATTATTTAATATATCACAAGTTATTAACTTTATATAGAGGGGAAAGTATTGTTTATTTTGTTAAATTAACTTTAAACAATGTAAAGTCATTATTATGATTATTTAATATATCACAAGTTATTAACTTTATATAGAGGGGAAAGTATTGTTTATTTTGTTAAATTAACTTTAAACAATGTAAAGTCATTATTATGATTATTTAATATATCACAAGTTATTAACTTTATATAGAGGGGAAAGTATTGTTTATTTTGTTAAATTAACTTTAAACAATGTAAAGTCATTATTATGATTATTTAATATATCACAAGTTATTAACTTTATATAGAGGGGAAAGTATTGTTTATTTTGTTAAATTAACTTTAAACAGTGAAAAGTCATTATTATGATTATTTAATATATCACAAGTTATTAACTTTATATAGAGGGGAAAGTATTGTTTATTTTGTTAAATTAACTTTAAACAATGTAAAGTCATTATTATGATTATTTAATATATCACAAGTTATTAACTTTATATAGAGGGGAAAGTATTGTTTATTTTGTTAAATTAACTTTAAACAGTGAAAAGTCATTATTATGATTATTTAATATATCACAAGTTATTAACTTTATATAGAGGGGAAAGTATTGTTTATTTTGTTAAATTAACTTTAAACAATGTAAAGTCATTATTATGATTATTTAATATATCACAAGTTATTAACTTTATATAGAGGGGAAAGTATTGTTTATTTTGTTAAATTAACTTTAAACAATGTAAAGTCATTATTATGATTATTTGATATATCACAAGTTAGTAACTTTATATAGAGGGGAGAGTATTGTCTGTGTAGTTAATGTAAGTTACTTCCCCTCTCCTTACTATGAATCTGGTCATAATAGAGAAAGCTTATGATGCTGCATTTTCATAAAAAGAAGAAATAATACATTAAAAGGTTCACACCAAAACCTGACTCATCCTAGAATATAGACATGTACAATCAAATACCAACAATAACATGACTTGGTAAAGGCACAAAAAAGGGTGGGGTTACAGTTTTACTTGTGCACAAAGCTTCTTTGTCTGTTCAGTAATTATAATATTTAATATTTGGGTCAATATTCCTATATAATGTGCCTTACATTGTGGAACTCAAACTATAAATAGAAATTTAAAAAACTGTATGCAATGATATTGGACATAAAGGTACCCAGTACTTTTATTAATTGAGCTTTTGTTCTTTTTTGAAGATCTAGAGCAGAACACTACAATAAAGATGTAAAAATGTCGGAGTTATTATACGACCGCAAAATTTGAAAAATTTTTCGTCGTATATTGCTATCACGTTGGCGTCGTCGTCGTCGTCGTCGTCGTCGTCCGGCGTGCGAATACTTTTAGTTTTCGCACTCTAACTTTAGTAAAAGTGAATGGAAATCTATGAAATTTTAACACAAGGTTTATGACCACAAAAGGAAGGTTGGTATTGATTTTGGGAGTTTTGGTCCCAACATTTTAGGAATTAGGGGCCAAAAAGGGCCCAAATAAGCATTTTCTTGGTTTTCGCACTATAACTTTAGTTTAAGTGAATAGAAATCTATGAAATTTTGACACAAGGTTTATGACCACAAAAGGAAGGTTGGGATTGATTTTGGGGGTTTTGGTTCCAACAGTTTAGGAATTAAGGGCCAAAAAAGGGCCCAAATAAGCATTATTCTTGGTTTTCGCACAATAACTTTAGTATAAGTAAATAGAAATCAATGAAATTTTAGCACAAGGTTTATGACCACAAAAGGAAGGTTGGGATTGATTTTTGGAGTTGAGGTCACAACAGTTTATGAATTAGGGGCCAAAAAGGGGCCCTATTAAGCATTATTTTTGGTTTTTGCACCATAACTTTAGTATAAGTAAATAGAAATCTATGAAATTTAAACACAAGGTTTATGACCATAAAAGGAAGGTTGGGTTTGATTTTGGGAGTTTTGGTCCTAACAGTTTAGGAATAAGGGGCCCAAAGGGTCCAAAATTGAACTTTGTGTGATTTCATCAAAAATTGAATAATTGGGGTTCTTTGATATGCCGAATCTAACTATGTATGTAGATTCTTAATTTTTGGTCCCGTTTTCAAATTGGTCTACATTAAGGTCCAAAGGGTCCAAAATTAAACTTAGTTTGATTTGAACAAAAATTGAATCCTTGGGGTTCTTTGATATGCTGAATTTAAAAATGTACTTAGATTTTTAATTATTGGCCTAGTTTTCAAGTTGGTCCAAATGGGGATCCAAAATTAAACTTTGTTTGATTTCTTCAAAAATTGAATAAATGGGTTCTTTGATATGCCAAATCTAACTGTGTATGTAGATTCTTAATTTTTCGTCCAGTTTTCAAATTGGTCTACATTAAGGTCCAAAGGGTCCAAAATTAAACTAAGTTTGATTTTAACAAAAATTAAATTCTTGGGCTTATTTGATATGCTTTATCTAAATATGTACTTTGATTTTTGATTATGGGCCCAGTTTTCAAGTTGGTCCAAATCAGGATTCCATATCAAGTATTGTGCAATAGCAAGAAATTTTCAATTGCACAGTATTGCACAATAGCAAGAAATATCTAATTGCACAATATTGTGCAATAGCAATTAATTTTCAATTGGAGTTATCTTTCTTTGTATAGAATAGTAGTTGATAATATATGTTGGAAATTTGCCAGACATGACTATGATGTCATTTTCTATTTTTATTTGCCAATAACTTTATGTAAATAACTTCATTGGAAATTTGCCAATATAAAATGTTGCTGATGAAGCTTTTTTTCCTTATCTTATCTAAAATGTTTTAGATAATGTATGTTGGAAATTTGCCAGACATGACTATGATGTCATTTTCTATTTTTATTTGCCAATAACTTTATGTAAATAACTTCATTGGAAATTTGCCAATATAAAATGTTGCTGATGAAGTTTTTTTTATTGTTTTATACAATAAACAATGTATATTCACTTTT
The DNA here is from genome assembly GCF_965363235.1 of Mytilus galloprovincialis. Taxonomy (NCBI): domain Eukaryota; kingdom Metazoa; phylum Mollusca; class Bivalvia; order Mytilida; family Mytilidae; genus Mytilus; species Mytilus galloprovincialis. The sequence goes on from NC_134839.1 coordinate 109,507,350, forward strand.
ACTACCAACCAATCTTTACCATTCAGTGATAACAAGCACTTTATTTTACATTTTAATATTTTATGATGTATTTAAAAGAGTAGTTATTGTTGCAAACTCCATTAGAAATTTGAATTGATATCAGTTTTGGAAAAAGGGAAACGGGGATGTGAAAAAAGGGGGGGGGGGGTTAAATTTTTCTCATTTCAGATTTCATAAATAAAAAGAAAATTTCTTCAAACATTTTTTTGAGAGGATTAATATTCAACAGCATAGTGAATTGCTCAAAGGCAAAAAAAAACTTTTAAGTTCATTAGACCACATTCATTCTGTGTCAGAAACCTATGCTGTGTCAACTATTTAATTTTAGATTTAAATAAGAAGAAATCTTTAATTGATTTGTAAAATCTTGACATTTGTTTTGTGTTAAAAAACCCATGTAATGTCAAAAATTTGATCACAATCCAAATTCAGAGCTGTATCACGCTTGAATGTTTTGTCCATACTTGCCCCAACTGTTCAGGGTTCGACCTCTGCGGTCGTATAAAGCTGCGCCCTGCGGAGCACCTGGTTAAACATTTGTAAAGAACTGAGTTTACTGAGAACTTATCTGTGTGTAAAATAAGGACTTTTTACTGGCTGAAGTAGTATCACATGGATCTTTCAAGGTTTCCCAATGTTTTAACAATTTAACTTCTCTTTTTAGTACCATATAATTTAAGCCAATCTGTATAAATGTCTCAGCTTCAAATTAAACCACCATATATCATATCATACATATATAACTACATGCAAAATACTTTTCTGATGATGCCTTCTTTTTATTTCAGATTATTATATACACCATGTGTTGATTGTTCAGGAACAGAGACGATTAGAATCATATTATCAGAAAATCAAACAGACCCTGACATACCTGTGGCAAGTCTACCTGTAACACTGACCATCACAATTACCAGTCAAAATGATCACCCGGAAATATTCATTACACAATATGGGCAATCCATGTTACACCAAGACCCATCTGAACCTGTTATTGTAAGTATTACACCTTTGATATATGGATACAGACATTATTTTTTTTTTGGGGGGGGGGGGGGGGGGCTAGATTGCAGGCCAAGTGGAACCAAACTTTGCCACAATCATTCTTGGGATTATCTAGTTTCAACAATGTGTCTGATAATTCTGTTTGGCAACACACATGTTTGGTGGGTAATTGCTAATGTTTTCAAAACCCCAAACTAAGTCAGTTTTCCCATGGATGATCAGAATAATGGTTTTTATTCTATTGATAGCAAATATTAGTGTTTTTAATGGTTTTAAACCTTTTTGCTTGTTTTTATCAAAGATAAGGGTAATTAAGCCTTTATATTTTTTTCCAATATAATGTTTTCGAGGTGTATTTAGAGCAAATGCAGGGTTATAATGAGTACAGCCTTTATATTTTACTTTTATACAATATTTTATAGGTTTATTTAGAGCAGATGCAGGATTATAATGAGAACATCTGGTCAGATCAGTTTACAGCAGTGATTGGCGGTTATGATGTGGAGAAAGAAGATAACCTGTCTATGTTTATATCATATCCAAACCATGGAAACTTAACAGTATCTAGTGAAGAAACAATATTACTAAGGATAGATACATGCAACGATCAGTTGTTGGTAAGTTATCATGGATACAGAACTGCATTATTAAAATAATGACTGCTCTTTCTACAGAAATGGAAGACATCCATATGTTCTTGCTGTAAAACTTGATTTAGTTGAAACATTTTTTTTCAAAAGGAAAATAATAAAATCAAAAAATTTATCAGAAGATTAAAACTATAACTTTTGTATTTATTTCAGATGGATACAATTCCATGTGGAAACTTCAGTCAGCTTTTACCATACAATGAAACAAAGATGTCCTGGATCTATGTCACTGTGACCTATATTCAACCTGTTGGTTACTTTGGATATGATAGGTTGAAGATGTATGTCATGGACAACAACAATTCTTCATCTGAAATTTTAACAGTAGAGTTTGCTATAATGGAGTCCCCTTGTCAGAACAATGGCCAATGTCAAGGTGAGTTTTAAGAGTAAAGTTTACATTTGAGACACCAACAGAATAGTGATCATGGGTTTAATATCATACATGTCAACCTCTGACAATGGGAAATCATGTCATGACATGTCATGACATGTCAAAAAGCGTGTGAAAACGCGTGATGTAGATTAGGACTTGTTAATATAAATGTAGTAATGTTCATAAATTCATACAAATTTATGAATATAAAAAAACAATATATATTCTACTGTGAACTTTTATTGTATTAAACAGTGGTTTGTTATGTTGCTTTTAAAGCACCACCACTGGGCACATATTCAAAACAACTGCCAGTTTCAAGTTTAGTTACATTTATTTGATAACAGCACACAATACAAATGTAACATAGTCAAGTTCTGATCAAGATTTAGTGTCAATTTCTTTATAATTGAAAAGGCTCTCCCACAGTAGGAATTAATATTTGACTGAATTAGCTTCTTCAAGATTTGAAAGAATGTCATAATGTTTTGGTTTTTTTGGTAATGTAAAATGTCATCTATTATCTCTGCCATTGATCCCATAGCTATTGTCTGGTTAAAACTGGGTAGTTCATCAGAAGAAAGCTGGTACTATGAGAGCTGATCCAACAGTTCTGTGATATTTTTATCCCCATGGCCTGTAGAAATCTGTTGCCGTGTTGGCTAAATTTGAAACTGAAATTGAAAAAGAAAAATGTTTTATAAATTTGATTTCCATTAGATAAACGTGTTAAATGCTTATTCAAATAGCTACATTGTATTTCTCCTCTCACATGTATTGTTTTTATCATTGCAACATAGAATGCACAAATTATGCGTTACTTGTCACTCGATCATTTAAACTCAACTCCAAAATATAATTTATAAATCTTGAACCTTGCCGTACACATCAACAATCGGCACTTTAGACGACAGTACAGGCCCTGAAAGTGACCTCTTTCTGTGCACATTTCCCCTATAAAGTGAATTTGAAAGAAAGTCACAAAATCGTTAAAACTAATCACAAACTACTTACTTTTTACTGTTTGTCCATATAGAAAAATAAACAATATGGCAGCTAATTACTTCGAATTTTTCGGTATTTATCGCCGAATAAGGAAAAAACCCGAGAATAGCGATATCACTAACGACCAAAAAATGAAAAGAACGAAAAAGTGTGTAATTGCGTGTAAAGTGGTGAAAAGCGTGTACACGCCATGTGACAAAATCCTCGCGTGTAAATCGTTGAAAAAGCGTGTATTACACGCGAATATCATGTCACTTGACATGTATGTTTAATATTGTAAGTTGAAATATTTAAAAGAACTAATGCAGCAACTTATGTTTCTTCACTGAAAACATCTGTAGAATAAGTTCAATAAACATTGGTTTATTTCAGTAACTATATATAAACATTCTTTCATATGTTATTTGATCCTGTTTGTATGTCCTGTGGTTTAGGATCTTTTTTTCAAGGTTTCTTTTAAAAAATTTGAAAAATATAGTTTGTAGTCTTGAAAACTGGTTCACATGAATGTAGTTTTGACATTATGGTACTGCCATTTTAAGCAGGAGACCAACTCATAGTAGTGTCTCTTTTCCGAATAACATTATTATTTTAGCTGAATCATTTTATTCTGTTGTTTAATTTTAGCCAAGAACACAAGTAACTATCCCTGTGAGGATACACATAGAGCTGAGAGTTTTGACCAGTATTATGACTGTGTATGTAGCTCAGGTTACACCGGTCAGCATTGTGAGGAGGATGTAAATGAATGTCTACAGACTCCATCACCGTGTCCAGAATCTTACACCTGTATCAATACCATTGGTAGTTACATCTGTACCTGTCCTGACTGTGGAATACAGCCGTGGATGATAGCCGTCATTGTAATCTGTATCATTGTTATCCTCATCTCCGCTGCCATTGCAGTTTTCTGTCTGAGGAAGAAACTAAGGTAATGATATTTTACTTTAGAGTTTATTTAAACATAATTTGAATAAACCTTGTATTACTGTAATGACTTTGTCAATAAAATTTATTGTGCTACCAAAATGGTAGATATGATACCTGGTTTGTCTGTTTTATCTTCAGAGAGGGACGAAAGATACAGAGAGACAGTCAAACTCATAGGTTGAAAATAAACTGACAACACCATGGCTAACAAGGAAATAGACAAACAGACAAATAAAAAAACACAAGACACAACATAGAAAACCAAAGACTAAGCATCACAAACCCCACCAAAAACTGTCACCATGTATCATCAATGTCAATCATCTTTTCCTTTTCAAATTACTGTGTACATAATAATAATAATATTTCTTTATTTCATATACAAGTTAAATAACCAGAAAAACTATAGTTGACTCCAACTTACTAATATTTTTGCTTTAAATGCATTCCAGAAATATATAAAAACAATGAACAAGCCAATTTTATTGGTATCATCTAGAATAGGCAATACTACACAGATGAGAAAAAAAATGTTAAAGTCTTTTTTCAAATACTTAAGATGTGATACATATGTGTTGATGAAGACTTTTTCGAAAGGGGGTTTCAACCATACATTTATGTCGCCATTAATTAGTTGTCAAACAAAAAAAGGTCAAACCCCTTGTACACCCGCTAGATGTGCCACTGATTAAATTGAATACTAGACAAATATTGTGGTTCTACAAAAAACCTCCTTCATTGTGAACGTTTGCTATCAATAGAAATACAATAGGAAATCATGGGTAAAATTGGCTCATTGTACAGGTTTTACACCATTCAGGTTTTATCTGAAATCTTGCATTTCATCAGACAAACTTAACACTTATGCTTTATTGACATGATTCCACACTTTTAAAAAGGTGTTCCAGTCTCACTGAGGGAAGTACAAAAAAAGAAATTTAATGCTGGTTTACATATCTTTTATTGGTGGGCTTAATTTCAGGCTTTCTACAATGAGCAAGCCTCATATTAACATAGTATTAAAGTAGGTTTAGTTGTAACATATAAATTAAATGAATTCTTAATGTAAAGTTTTCAATCAAAAGTGTTCCCTACACAAGTGCTGAAATAACTTACACTAATGCGGGGTTCACTCATTGCCGATTATTGCTCCCGTTTGAGATCAGACAGCGATACGAAAAGAAAAGTGAAAAAGTCGGATTACTATCCTCAATTATCTGGAATGTCCTATTATTGTCTGATCGCAGTCGTTTAAGTTTGTATCAGATTCCTACGGATCAGGAAGGGTTCGAATAGTTCGGCGAAGGACCCTGACAGTTAGGTGCGTCCCGTAACATTCGGGGAAACTCAGCCGATTTAGTATAGTCGGATTACAATCGTGCCTATGTCGTGACAGATTCTGCTGTATCGGATCACAATCCTAACAATGTTCTGTGTATTCTGGACGGTGTCCTGTGGAACGGGAATGATCTGGAGAAATTTGTCATTGCTGTTTTTCTGCCGTTTGAGTCCAGATTGCATCCAGATCTTGTCGATTGCGAACCATTTTTGCCGAAACCGTTCCGGAACAGTCCCGTTATTAATACGAAAGTCGTCAATAATACACACGACAGAGTCCCGACCATTACAGAATACAATACGACTGAGACCAGACAAAGCCGTTTGCTATGCGATAGAGCGGAACGTGATAGGATTATGTTCCGACAGTACCTGCTGATCCCGATTATGCCAACAGTTTTCGACCGGATAACTTCCATCAGCGTCGGTTCACTGTCTGATCTCTGTCAGATTACATTCGGTAGAATCGGGACGCAGTCGTAACAGACTTTGTCAAAATTTACCTGGCGAAAGATACAAATTGGATTAGAAGCGGATTGAGAACGGGATTATCGGGATAAGTTCGCTTTGAAACGGTTGAATATCATCGCTTCCTGAACAATATCTGATTGTTGTCATGATTAAATTATTTGTTTTACAACTTTTAATTAAAGTTTAAATTTCCATCCACGATTCACAGGATCTTGATCAGACTTTTGACAAATTTTAATCGGGAATGGTCCTGTCAAGGACGGCAGTAAAATTCGTGAATGTGTGACCCCAGCTTTAGACATTATAATATATATAGTTTTAATTGTTTTTTATTTTATTGCAGACATAACAGATGGGTGTATCCATCACATGGAGGTCACTGTAAGTATAATAATGATGATACCTGTTATCAATCAGCTTTTCAAAACAATTCTTGAAATTGTTTAGCCTAAAAACTACTCTGCTTAAGGTAGCTAGGGAGTCTTAATTAAAATTTATAGAATTTTTTGATAACTTGTCAAAATGAAGTTTTCTTAATGCTTTTTACAAAAATATATTAAAAGAATGGGTCATTGGACTTTTTTTCACACTACAGGTTGTGCAAAATTGTCAGATTTTGTATAGATTATGCATGGAAAATGTTTTGTGTGATAAAAAGAAAACTTACAATCAGAACTTGAAGATAAAATGTGAGAAGATTGCACTTATAACATGCTTTCAGATAAAAAAAAATTAAAATTAAAAAAAATGGGGTCACCGAACTTGTTTTCTTGCTACATATCAAAATAGGTAAATTCATAACACTTTCTATTATAAAAATTACTTATCTTAGTTATCTCCCCTTATTTGGCAAACAATCTAATCAAACACAAACAAGGTGTTTTTTGAGAAATTACAGCTGTAATTATGATAAAACACACAATTTTCCATATTTATATCAAATGTCTTTTACATAAATTACATACAACTCTCAAAATTTGCACATTTCATCAAATGTCTAGACCAAAGGTATCTGCTTCTTCAAAATCCAAGATGAAGGAAGAGACCTGAGCCATCTTAATCAAATGCAGGATGGGAACTTTACATCCCACTACTAATTCATTTGTTTGACAAAAAATAATTAACATAGATAGTTATTGGTTTAAGATATCTTGGAAATGTTCAAGAAATGTTTTTCCTTTTATTTTGTCACGTAAAAAAATATTCAAAGAAAATTTTAATAACATTTCCAATCATTCATTAATATTACTATTAGTAATATTCTCCAAAACCTGTAAGTCAGTTTTGGGGATACGATTGCTTTCAAGCAATCTGTAGACTTTTACCATTGACTCAGGGCTCATTCCCTCACGTCAGCCATTTTATTCTAAACTTCAGCAACATCTCAGATTCTTAGGATTGTCTTGCTTTAAAAGGTAAAAACAAGCAAACGGATTGAGCATAAACAACTTTCCTGTAATGTTCTTCTCATAACCTTCATGTTTGATATTTCCCTTGACTTATATGCGTGTTTTTAACAACACGGAAAATCAGAATTAATCAGTATTTATATTTAGTGTTTTTATAAATTTAGAAACACGTCAGAGGGAATTCCTCAGTTTTGATAAATGCGAGAGTTCTCTGAATTCCGATAATTCTATTTCTGTGATATAAGAACTGAAGTGGAGTTTTTCTATATTTTACCGTTATGAAACTGATACTGTACTCTCATAAAGAAATGGAGACCCATTCATCATATCATTTAATAAACGTTCTTGTTCTAAATCTCAAGGGGTATCAGATTGAGTGGTTGCTCTGGATTCCCCGCTTATAAATTAATTTGAAACTCATGGGATTCTTTCTATGTCTGTCTGCTATTGAGGGTTTAATATTGTTGTTGCATAATTTAAAATCATATGCATCATTTAAATTAAAATCAATGTAGTTTTACCTATAACACCCCTTCAGCCGAAATGAAATCTTCCATATTATCGTTTCGAGTTGTCTCCCTTCCGGAAATATTTCCCGTCAAAATCAAAATACAATGTGACTCGTCAAGAAAAATTAACTCGTTGGATGTCGATAAACGTCGTATTATATTAAGAGCGATCTCAATTTTAACAGAGGAGTGTGTACTGAAAGGAGTCATGCCCACTGACCCAAAGGAAATTAATATTTAAAGACTTAGAAATGAGGGGGGATAGGAGGGGTCCTGATCCCGAAATCTCGGGCTTAAAAACACGAAATCCCGAAATCCCGGGCTTAAAATAACAAAATCCCGAGGTTCCGAAATTCGAATAAAGAATTCCCGGATCCTGAGAGGGTCAATCCCGAAATCCCGAGCTTAAAAACAACCGATCCCGGAATCCCGATAAAGGTCCTATCCCCCCTCAGAAATGGGGTTCCTCCTAGAATTAACGGTGATAAGATACGAAGTGAAATACCTTCTCTCACTCTCAGTTAGTCCGAGATTACTCTGACGTCCAACGGCTGTTTTGCCAGACAAGCTGGGGCCGTCCCGGCAAAACAGCCGTTGGACGTCAGAGTAATCTCGGACTAACTCTCAGTCTGAGCTCTCAGTGACTGCTGTGGAAAGTAAACTTGGAATTGATAGTACACAAATAAAACACAATAAGTACATTGCTCACACACTTGTATACGAGATTGGCTATTTTTAAAGTTGAGTGACTATTCAGATTATTACATTTCAGTGGCGGATCCAGAACTTTGCCTAAGGGGCCCGCTCCAGTCATGCATCAATGATTCCCTATATAATCAACCAATTTTTTCCCACGAAAGGGGGGGCCGCCAGGCCCCTTGGATCCGCCTATGCATTTGCATGTGCAGTTGAATTAGTTTTGACTGAAATAATACTATCCAGCTGTACCAGGACTTGCGGTCAGAAAACTTTCGAGTCAGTTTTTTGTACTCATACTCGAAAATCAACCAATGAAAGCTTTATTGTTTTTCGAGCATGATGTTTGTGCTCCAAGCACTGAGCAAAATTTTATGCCTTCAAGGCCAGGGCTGCCAAAAATGCGTTACTGTTACGACGGGCAGTGAGACTCACGCATGTTCATGTTTTTTTTGCAGCAGTATCCTTGGATCTATTTTTTCCTCTTTGATCTTTTCAATTTTGGCCAAATCTCACCAATTTGCTTAATGAAAATTTGGCAAAACTGCTATACATGTGTCAATAAAAACTATATGGCAATCGTATCCCTCAGAGCATTCTGCTCTTTGATTACATCTTTAATGCATGTAATACAGTTCATTAAATCTCCTTCCTGGCCTTAAGGGCATACGATACAGTATTGAACCTGTATTTACAAGTTGATGAAAATTTGCATATAGGCTATTTTTTACCTCATTAAATCAAATATGTAATAAAAAATATACCTTCATGTGCTACTTTTTGAGTAAAATGAGTTCGAAATTTTGTATATTTGCTCAAAACTCAGATTTGTGTCCGTATTTTCTTTTTCGAAAGAAAGACATAACTTTTTTGTTTTAAAAGATAAACACAAAATGGTTTTTGTTAAATAATCGGTAATTTCTGTATTTTATAAGTATCATTAAAAATTATGCAATTTTTATTCCGAAATAACTCTATATTTATCAAATGTTCATGAATAGAGGAAAAAACGTCATTTTTTGCTGCATGTTTATCAAAATTTTAAAAATTGCGCTATTTACAGTTTTTTTTAAATTTGGGTCACATAATCTCCTTGCAAAATGAAACAAATTGCTGTTTTAAAAAATAGGGGTCCATGCACTCGTTTTCAAATTAAATCAGTTTGAATGATTAAAAATCAGTCGAAAATGCATCTTTTCCCGATATGTCAGAGTTTGACGTCGCGAAAATAACATTTTACGTTAGCAACGTCCTTACATTCCCTGTAACTGTATCGTATGCCCTTAACTACCCTCTTTACATCCTTCTTTATTAAAACACAGTGGTAAAATGTTTGTTTAATCTTTTTGTAAGTACTGTTGTTACCCATCTTTACCTGTATTATAAAAAGTAGCTTGATGTCTCTATTTATGAGAATAAATTCTTGGAGCATCACCTGTATACACCCCTTAAATTAATACTAAAAATCTTCAGACCAATATTTCCATGCTTGAAAGATTTCATCAAATACAATGCATCAAAAAAAGAAAATTGTATAAAAGCATTGAAAGTATCTTTCTTTTGCTTATTTATTCTTGCTATATTTTCATTTAATTGCAGCTGGAAAATCACTTTTTGATGATGACATTGATGAAGAGGAGCTGTCTAGTGAAAGTGAAAATGAGGTAAGTTTTTGTTTATTCAAGTTCATTAACAAACTTTGATAATTTGTAACTGGAGATGAATATTTTTCTGCACGATAAGAAATACCAGGACAGGGTGCCCTTTTTTTTGCCTAATTTTTAACTGAAATTTGAACTTGTTTAATGTAGATTTCAATGTATGACTTTCTTCAAAGTAAGGGTGATGTGAAGATTAAAACTGATAAGTGTGAATTGTGATTTATTTTGAATAATTATCCTAGGTTAGATTTCATAGTGTGAACACAATATTACTTGCAGCAGACATTGTATGTGATAATGAATACATTCTAGTATACTTTTATTTTGACAGAAGCCAGTATTACCAGAGGTACCAAGGTATCAAAGACAAACAGTGTCATTCCAAATGAAAACAAAAAATAAATTTCAATTTGAAAATCATGTCCCACCTCCAAGACAATTGAACAAGTGTCCTGGAAAATTAACAAGCCAACCAAGTCATGTTACACCATGGAAACCATTACCACATGTCAAAGAGATGCCTGTTACCAGTACATTAGGTCAAAAGAAGCCTGTCTTCAATCTTGAGTTGATGAATGATCCTGACGTTTCCAGAACAGTTTCTTCAGTAGGCGATAAAGTGGAACTGCCTATAGTTGATGAGGGTGGATGCTTCAGAGAGTCTTCTTTGCTGTCCATAGAGTCCAACATGTTCCCATCAGATGTGTGTAAACAGGAGGCCCCAGCAGTTACACAGACAACTAGTCTGGATGAGAACCTAATCTCATTTGTAGTGGATAGTTTGAATGAAGAAACATCTGCTTGAGAGGAAGGACATTTGTAAAATGAAAAAGAACTGTGATTACAAGATTATTTTTCTATTTTTCTTTCAATCTTTTGTTCTATATTCTATTATATAACCTACTTCTGTTTCCAAAATTGATCAAATCAATCCATAGCATTTAAGAGTTCTGTTAGGAGTTCATAACTGAATTGCTAAACTAAAGTCAATTAATATTAATAATGAATGATTATACATAATACTTAGTCATCAGGATCTGACTGTCTGTAGGAAAACTATATATGTATCTTATAATTACTTATCTCTTTAATTTATAATAAAATTTACTTGCATTGACTGATTTTTCATTGAAAGCCTATCATAGTGAGTAAATTTCAGCATCCTAATGTAAATACAAATAAAAATAAATTGTAGAAAAGTCCCTCTACTTAATTTGTACATGGAAGAGGCATACAGTGGAACTCTGTCGGAGAATGTGACGAGTCAAAGTAATTGCTTGGTCAAGGCAAAAATCATGTTTTATCAAAGCATTCAAACCTCTGGCTCTGATGAGACTACTTCAGTTAAGTCAAATAAGTTTTATAGTCCAGTGGATGAAAAATAAATGTAAATTGACCCAGATATCTCAAATATGAAATTTAGAAAATTGCATATTTAGAGATAAATGTTCAAATTTGTCAATATTCTTCTTTGTATAAAAGTAAAAATGACATGGTAGTTAAAACCTCTGTTGACCTTTCAAGAAGAAAGTTGGATAAGAACATACTCCCAACTTCTCGTCCAGTGAAAAGTCAGTTTTTTCCCCTTCTAATTTTCATAGTACATGGCTTTCAATTCACTGTAAAATGCTATACATGAATGACTTTTTATTGTAAATTAATTATTAAAGTGAACTCTCAATAACCTCACTAAAGAGGTGTACAATCCACTGAGACATTTTCCTTGGCATGAAAAGGAGAAGAATCATAAAAATATTTTTGTATAGGAGCAAGTTGGTGTACTGCTGCTTTTCAGTATAAAGGATGGCTTTTCGATCCAGGTAATGGGTTGTTTGTTGGAGTCACCACTATTAAGGAATAAATCATTTTGATGTTTACTCTGATGTTATTTATTTCGTCTTTAATTTTTTTCTGGTTAAGAGTCGTCTGTTGTCGTTAGAAAACACCTTCATTTTTTTTTGCTTCTGAGTTGATCATGAAGACATTTTTAAGTCTGGCAGTTAGCAGTTTATAGCTGTAATGTTGGATTCTATATATGTTGTGCCCATTGTAACTAATTCAGTTTTATCAATAATTACTGCAATCGTTTTATCCTTTTTTCTTAGACTTTGAAAATGAATGTTCCATTTTTTAAACTTCTTTTATTTTGCTGGTTGGCTTACATGTAGTTTCGTTGGAGTGTTGATGGTGTCGTGATTTGTAAGTTTGTACTTGAAGGCATTGAGTTAAGTAATGGGGTTTTAATGCTTGATCTAGGGATTGATGCTTCTACTATACTGCGCCTGCCATTATTGAATTGGTTAAAATTCGTAATGTCGAAGCTTGCAATAATGTAATATATGTTCCATACTTGAATTTTTGAAACAATGTTTTGGTCCGAGACCACAATTATTTCGTAGTGCATTTCTTTTAGAACATAAATGAAAATTAAAAAATTCCCACCTGTGCTTTCGCAATGAAATTTTAAGTGTGTTGTACTACTTTTGGGACAAATTATATCAAAATTATAGAAAACCTCATCGGCTCTAACTCAAAATATGGACAATTTTATGTTTAGGGCGTCTTGAATCTTTTGACAGCTTCCGAAGTGCTAGTTTTTAACCTATTTCAACTGGACCAAATCACTACTTTCCTTTAAAATTCTGGACCCACATTTTTTTAGTGTAATTTTATCCCCCAGCTTGCCATTTGAGGCATAAAACATGGAGAAATAAATTTGGAAGGGGTATGAAAAGTATTGGCAAGTAACCCACTGTCAACACTAGGGACTATATTTGTAGTGGCGGCGGCGGCGTTAACTACCATCTTTATATTTTAGAGTTTTAGGTCCTCAATGCTCTTCAACTTTGAACTTGTTTGGCTTATAACTTATTTTGATCTGAACGTCACTGATGAGTCTTATGTAGACGAAACGCGCGTAGGCGTATTAAATTATAATCCTGGTACCTTTGATAACTATTAGAAGGTGGAAGACCTGGATGCTTCATACCTTGTATATAGATGCCTCATGCTACGAACTTTCCATCAATCACGTGTCCAATGTCCTTGACCTCATTTTCATGGTTAAGTGACTACTTCAGTTTAGATTATTTGTAATGTTAACTCTTATTATGAATAATGGGATAACTATATTTGGTATGTGCGTACCTTGCAAGGTCCTCTTGCCCGTCAGACAGTTTTCACTTCACCTTGACCTCATTTCATGGATCAGTGAAAAAGGTTAAGTTTTGGTGGTAATAAAAGTCCATATCTCAGATACTACAAGCAATAGGGTTAGTATATTTGGTGTGTTGAAGGATTGTAAGGTGTTTAGTCCAACTAGCAGATGTCATCTGACCTTGACCTCATTTTCATGGTTCAGCAGTTATAGTTAAGTTTTTGTGTTTTGGTCTGTTTTTCTTATACTATATGCAATAGGTCTACTATATTTAGTGTATGGAATGATTGTAAGGTGTACATGTCTAGCTGACAGGTGTCATGAGACCTTGACCTCATTTTCACGGTTCAGTGGTCAAAGTTAAGTTTTTGAGTTTTGGTCTATTTTTCTATTACTATATGCAATAGGTCAACTATATTTGGTGTATGGAAATATGTTATGACCTATATGACAGTCGCGCAGGTTTTATTTGACCTTGACCTCATGTTCATGTTTTATTGCTTAGTGTTAGGTATTTGTGTTTTGGTCTGTTTTTCTTAATTTATAAGCAATAGGTCCGCTATATTTGTTGTATGGAAGAATTGTTAGCTGTACATGTCTGCCTGGCATGGTTCATCTGACTTTGACCTCTTTTTCATGGTTCATTGATCAATGTTTAGTTTTCTTGGTTAATGTTGAGTTTATGTGACAGTTGTAATAAAGCTTTATATTTAGGACTATCAACATAATATCAATGATTAGGAAAGAAGGCGAGACATTTCTGCATGTACACTCTTGTTACCTATTATTCTGTTTGTTTTGTTCACACATTGTTGTCAATATATTGAGTTTGATGCGACTGTCATACAAAAGAGAAGTTTAACCAGCTTTAAAATCAGGTTTAATCCACCATTTTCCGTTTTGAATTTTCCTCGGAGTTCAATATTTTTGTGATTTTAGCTTTTAGGAATGCCAAGGCTTAGTAGGCGAACATAACGTAAAATTACCTTGCTATAATTGACAGGTTAACTGATTTACGTATCTGTGTCCACCATTTTCTACATTTAAAAATGCATGTAATAAGTCAGGAATATGACAGTTGTCTATTCGTTTGATTTGTTTATCCTTAGATTTTGCCATTTCATTAGGGACTTTCCGTTTTGAAATTTCCTCGGAGTTCAGTATTTATTTATTTTTAATATAATATTTACTTATTTTACTAATTGGTTTGTAGATTTTACTGTTCAGTTTGAAATACATCTTTTATAATTGAACTCCTATGGAATCCTTTACTTTGTTTGTCTGGTTTCTTATGTCTATATTTGTTATAGTTTGATAAAGTTAGTAATGGACAATCTCTAAATTTTATTTCAGCATGCTGCTTTTGGTTAACAATATTTATATCTCTTTTACACTGATCTTCTATAATTTGTATTGCCATGCCATAGTGGAATTTTAATCGGATGTTTTGTCCTTCTTTTGTAATCGGAGAGCGTGTCCCAGACCAGAGGTAGATAACTATATTTCCTTTCTAGTTAGCTCACCTGACCTGAAAGGTCAAGTGAGCTTTTCTCATCACTTGGCGTCCGTCGTCCGGTAAACTTTTACAAAAATCTTCTCCTCTGAAACTACGGGGCAAAATTTAACCAAATTTGGCCACAATCATCCTTGGGGTATTTTGTTTAAAGAATGTGTCCGATGACCTGGCCATCCAACCAAGATGGCCGCCATGGCTAAAAATAGAACACAGGGGTAAAATGTATATTTTGGCTTATATCTTTGAAACCAAAGCATTTAGAGCAAATCTGACATGGGGTAAAATTGTTGATCAGGTCAAGATCTATCTGCCCTGAAATTTTCAAACGAATCGGACAACCTGTTGTGGGGTTGCTGCCCCTGAATTGGTTATTTTAAGGAAATTTTGCAGTTTTTGTTTATTATCTTGAATACTATTATAGATAGAGATAAACTGTAAACAGCAATAATGTTCAGCAAAGTAAGACCTACAAATAAGTCAACATGACCAAAATAGTCAGTCAACCCCTTCAGGAGTTATTGCCCTTTATAGTCAATTTTTAACAACTTTTCGTCATTTTTTGTAACATGTAAAAAAATCTTCTCCTCTAAAACTACTGGGCCAAATTTAACCAAACTTGGCCACAATTATCATTGTGGTATATTGTTTAAAAAATGTGTCCCATGACCCCGTCTTCCAAACAAAATGGCCGACATGGCTAAAATTAGAACATAGTGGTAAAATGCAGTTTTTGCTTTATATCTTTGAAACTAAGACATTTAGGGCAAATCTTAAATGTCCATCAGAATAAGATCTATCCCCTCTCAAAATTTTAGATGAATTCGACAACCCGTTGTTGGGTTGCTGCCCTAAAATTGGTAATTTTAAGGAAATTTTGCAGTTTTTGTTTATTATCTTGAATACTATTATAGATAGAGATAAACTGTAAACAGCAATAATGTTCAGCAAAGTAAGACCTACAAATAAGTCAACATGACCAAAATAGTCAGTCAACCCCTTCAGGAGTTATTGCCCTTTATAGTCAATTTTTAACAACTTTTCGTCATTTTTTGTAACATGTACAAAAATCTTCTCCTCTGAAACTACTGGGCCAAATTTAACCAAACTTGGCCACAATTATCATTGTGGTATATTGTTTAAAAATGTGTCCCATGACCCCGTCTTCCAAACAAAATGGCCGACATGGCTAAAATTAGAACATAGTGGTAAAATGCAGTTTTTGCTTTATATCTTTGAAACTAAGACATTTAGGGCAAATCTTAAATGTCCATCAGAATAAGATCTATCCCCTCTCAAAATTTCAGAGGAATCCGACAACCCGTTGTTGGGTTGCTGCCCTAAAATTGGTAATTTTAAGGAAATTTTGCAGTTTTTGTTTATTATCTTGAATACTATTATAGATAGAGATAAACTGTAAACAGCAATAATGTTCAGCAAAGTAAGATCTACAAATAAGTCACAATGATCAAAATTGTTAGAGGACCCCTTAAGGAGTTATTGCCCTTTATAGTCAATATTGAACAACTTTTTGTCATTTTTGTAACTTGTACAAAAATCTTCTTTTCTATAACTATGGGCCAAATTTAACCAAACTTGGCCACAATAATTACTAGAGTATCTATTTAAAAAAGTGTCTAATGACCCCGCCTACCAACCAAGATGACCGACATCAGTAAATACAGTAACAGGTGAGCGACACAGGCTCTTGAGAGCCTCTAGTTTTTATCACGTTTTAAGGTTTTTCGGTTGTTGCCCCAGATTTAAATCAGGTTCGAGTGGAAAGTCGTTTTCTAAATAAAAATTACGGAGAGTGAAGCCCTTTGTTGTTTGAGACAAAAAAGCTGAAATTGTACGACAAAAAATAGAAGTGTTTCGGTTGATAATTACAAAGATTTGACCAAATCTTCTGGATGTAATTAGAGTGTAAACTGGGACACTGACTCATAAACTGTACATAAAAAAGTTCTCGCCCTGCGGACTTTTATTCAGTTTGAGTTTATTGGCCCAATTTACACATCAATTTTAATCTGTGTACAAATGTGTTTAATCCTTAAGTATCAATACTAATTGATCATATAAAGGCAACAATAGTATACCGCTGTTAAAAAGTCATAAATCGATTGAGATAAAATAAATCCAGGTTACAAACTTAAACCGAGGAAAACAAAGGAACACAAAAAAAAACCCACTGAAGTGCAACAAAACAAACGCTAACGCAACATACATAGAAACTAATTATTTGATTACAACTGCTATATTCCTGACTTGGTACAGGACATTTTATTAAAAGAAAAACATTGTTCGTAAAATGTCCTTCCCAAAATGTATAATGTGAAGTGGTCGGTATATATAGGTATAGGTGCTCAGTAATCCGTTTGTAGACGGTATTTGTTTATACATTTGTACATTTTGATTTTAATTTTGCTATGCAATTTTCTTTCGACTTTTGAATGTCCCCCCTTGGTATCTTGTCTCTCTTGCTATTACAAGGTCCGAACCGCTATTTGTTGACTCAGTTCTAAGAGCTAAAATCCACTTGCTGCCAGTCCCTTTGAATTAACATGATGTTTAGTTATAAACTCCGTCTGAACAAACACAAGTCTTAAAGTACAGTCATATCCAATTGTTTTCGTTATAAACTATATAAACGAGAGACAAAAGATACTAAAGGAACATTCAAACTCACAAGTCGAAAATAAAGTGACAACGACATGGCTAAAAAAGAAAAACAGACAATTGGAAATACCCATTGTAATCTGTGAACAAGAAAGGGACAATATGATGATATATGATAAGATAGAATCGAATTTGCGTATTGCTAATTGTTTTGACAAAAAGCTTGTAACATGTTGCCATCACTACTTTTTACAGTTAATTGTCCGTTTCTAAAATTACGCACGGATGCAACTCCATATAGATTGTCGAATGTTCTGTTTAGACCTATTTGTGCTTATTGCTTACCATCATTTTATATTTACTATTTTACTTTCTTGCAACCGTTTACCAGCGGATGTAATGAGATATTATCCATAGACCTATGTTGTTCACATTGAAATTGCTATCATAAATACCATATTTATAATAGATAGCTATCATGGCTTTTATATCTTGGTACATACTATCACAGGGAAGGTACAACCCGGCCCCACATTTCCTTCTAGTAGCTAGTGCTTCCCAATTGCCATCATGAAAGTATGATTTAAATTGCAAATGATATATAATTTAGTTACTAACGCAGATTACAATTCCTTCAATCTAGATTTTTCCGATGGTTTTGAGTATGTTTAGGCCCATTTAGTATTGATATTCATCATTTACAGTCATAATGCGGCTTTTGTCGATAGTTCATTTGCAGTTTTCCTGTAGCCCTTTCTCTTGTTCATTTACAGATTTCATGCCGTCTTTTTCGGTAGTTCCTTTGCAGTTTTCATGGAGTCTTTAATTTTGTTCTAATGACTGATGAGTCTTTTGTAGACGAAATGCGCATCTCGCGTATTTTTTGTTATCCTGGCATCTATGATTAGTTAATACTCAACTCTTATAAAAGAAAATATTGGCTTTTTATATTACGAATCCTTTTACAATCTTTTTAAGGTCTTTTTTTTTTTTTATTTTTTAACAGTCTTAATGTGACCTCTTCACTAGTTTTGGACATTTTATAGAGCATCTTCTCTAGATCATTGACAGTCTTAATGGCAACTCTTCTCACGTTCCTTTAAGGTTTATTAGCTGAAGCATTTTCTCTCTCTTTTTAGATCTGTCATGGGGCTTCTTTTCTAGTTCCGCTACACAATACAATTTGGTATCTTCAGTGGTTCCTCCTTTACGGTCATCAATGAGTTTTTTTTCTCTAGTTCTATATTATTGATTGGCACTTTTTCGCCAGCTCCTTTATCTCATATATTGGGACCTCTTCTTCGATGCATTTACGTAATCAACGGAGCCTCTCAGGTAGTAACTTAACAGTTTTTCCATACATTTTATCTAGACCCCTGATATTGCTCATATATTCTTTTTCTCAAGTTCGTGTCATTCCTACAGTGAACCGCATATCTAATGCACTTGCTGTCTTCATTTAACCTTTTTTCTAGTTTTTTACGGTCTATACAGAGCATTTTCTTTGGTTCCTTTACATTATTCATGGAGCCTTACCTAGTCCCTGTACAGTTTTTATAAAACATCCTTTTCTATACTTATTCAGAGCATTTTCTCTAGTTACATAACATTCTTGGGGAGGAATAACTAGAGCTTCTTTACTGTCTTCATAAGGTCTTTTTCTTTTCCTTTTATGCTGTCTTCATGGGGCTTTTTTTTGGGGGGGGGGGTAGCATTGCAACCTTTTTTGAGGTCTTTAGCTTTTTAGTTTAGATATTGTTGGTTCGGAAGGGGCCAAATGATCATAATTGTCAGATAAGAATACCAATAAGAAAGGAAAAGACGCCTCCTTTGATTTAAATTGAGATTATCGTGGAGAACTGAAATGTCTTTGAACGATATTTTGGGCTTTTTTACTTTTTATTTTCACTTGTAACTTTTGTACATGTGACACGCGTATGGCGGGTTTTTTTTTTTTTAATCCTAGTATCTTCATGAGTTTGTATCAAAATGTTTAAATAGCAGTCTAATTGAAATATAAAACTCTGATTTTGTTATACTCTTATGTATGGAGTATAACGAAACCAGAGTTCTATCTTTTATTTATACTGTTTTAAAAGACAATTATTGCTGTGTATTTATTCAAAGTTAATTTCTGAACAGTTTTCATCGAGCCTCTTTTCTGATTGCTTTAGGGTAAAAATTGACTGTTGCCTAGTTCCTTTACAGTTTTCACAGAACTTTTATATTGGTTCCTTTTTAAAAAGTTTTCGAAGAGCCTGGCCTCATTTTCTTTAGTCTTCTTGTGGTTCATTCATTAGATCTTTTACAATCAGTTTAGTTCCATTAGTCTTCGCAGACCTTATATAGCTTTACTTTCAAGAGGTCATCGGTCAAGTTTGAAGCAATAAGAAAAACGACAGCATATCTGGTTTCGGTTCTACCCATCTTGTTTTAACAGTTTGATTAAAGGTTTTAAACTAAAAATTTGATGACCGACATTTTATATATACACATGATATCAATATCAAACAATAACGTGAAATCTCTGAGGTATTTGTCAATTTAATACTGTTAGTTTAATAATGAGGATGACTTTATCATAATCTAATACAATTCCAAATTACAAATAAAATAGCCGCATTTATATTTGTAACATGAGATATAAATGTCCGACTTTTGAAAAAACTTTAAATCTGATGTCAAGCTGAAAAGAACGGATGTTAAAACGCGCTAAAGGGAATATATGTAACGAAAAAAAATCTATATCGAATAACGATTTGCTTTGAAATCTGTTAATGATGAGGCTTTAAACGACAAAAGATACTTTGTCTTTTATTGGATTGGACGAGATAGATTGGTTCATTTATCTATCGTTAAGGAATAAAGCTTTCATCATTTGATAAATGTTTAAATTCAATAATATGACAAAAGAGCGATTACGCAAATGACATTAAAACACTTCGTTTTATATTGTTGGGATTATTTTGTTCATTAAAATTTCTTTTCCCGAGAATTGTTTTGTTATGTAACATTACAGGAAGAGTGTCTAATGGAATGTCAGATAAAATTGTCTTTTTATATTTTATTTCATTCAGGTGAGTACAGATTTAGACATTCTAACATGACGTCCTTCAAACGCTTTTAGTACACACCCGTGGTAAAATATGAATATATTGTGAGGGCTGTTCCGATTGTTCTCCCACGTCATATGTTTTTTTTAATTTTTTTTTATGAATGAGCTATCCGACGTCATAATACAATGACGTCAGAATATAAGCAATTTACGGGAAAATACACGCTTGTGAAACGGAAAATCATCACAACAAGGAAACGTAAACAAATGATGCTAAAATGAGTTATATTTGCCATTTTTGTATACATATGAGACAAATAAGTACAATAATCATTAGATTCATCTAAACTTATCTAAATATGTTATTGTAAATAGTTTAAGCATCATCATTTATTCAGTTTGCTCCGTTATTTTATGTCAATTTAATAGTGCGTTTAGTTACGGGAACGGCAACAAAAGCCATCACCTAGAGCGCTTCGATCCAAAATAATTGCCGTATTTGTCCTATTAGAATCGAAATAATTCATGGGGGCTTGAATATATCTAGATTTTACCACGGGTTGTCCCTTTATGCCGATATTTTACCCCTCGCTATCGCTCAGGGTAAAATATTTGTCATAAAGGGCCAACCCGTGGTAAAATCACGATATATTCAAGCCCCCATGAATTATTTCTTAATTAATAAGTTGTTGTGTCAGACTAAATAGAGGAGAAAGTAAATATACACTCGTAGCCAAAATTCAAAAGAGACAATTTTCGCAACGCTTCTTTATACTTAAGAAATAATTCATGGGGGCTTGAATATATCGTGATTTTACCACGGGTTGGCCCTTTATGACAAATATTTTACCCTGAGCGATAGCGAGGGGTAAAATATCGGCATAAAGGGACAACCCGTGGTAAAATCTAGATATATTCAAGCCCCCATGAATTATTTCGATTCTAATAGGACAAATACGGCAATTATTTTGGATCGAAGCGCTCTAGGTGATGGCTTTTGTTGCCGTTCCCGTAACTAAACGCACTATTAAATTGACATAAAATAACGGAGCAAACTGAATAAATGATGATGCTTAAACTATTTACAATAACATATTTAGATAAGTTTAGATGAATCTAATGATTATTGTACTTATTTGTCTCATATGTATACAAAAATGGCAAATATAACTCATTTTAGCATCATTTGTTTACGTTTCCTTGTTGTGATGATTTTCCGTTTCCCAAGCGTGTATTTTCCCGTAAATTGCTTATATTCTGACGTCATTGTATTATGACGTCGGATAGCTCATTCATAAAAAAAAATAAAAAAAAACATATGACGTGGGAGAACAATCGGAACAGCCCTCACAATATATTCATATTTTACCACGGGTGTGTACTAAAAGCGTTTGAAGGACGTCATGTTAGAATATTATATTAACTGTGGCGTCAGAAAGCAGAAAATTAATTATTCTTAAAATATATTTCAAGTTGAAAAAACTAAAATGGATATTAAGAATACAAATATATTTAAAAAAAAAATGTCACAATAAAACCTTTCTTATTTATAACAAACTAATAAACTGAAAACAAGTATGACAGACCTGAAACAACGACAACGACTGAACTACAGGCTCCTGACTTTGGACATGCATATATAGCATGGGCTGTGGTTTTACATGCTAATGGGCTTAACCTGCCTCTAACAAACTATAAAATTCAGTTGTGAATTGCTTGATTCATCAGATTAACACGAAACACAAAACGAATGTTCTATCGGAGTGTTGATTATATCTAGTGTATTCAGAGAATATCTTTGTGTTTTGATGAAGTACGAATATAGGGAGATGCATCCTGTTCTTTAATTTTTTTTACTTTAAAGGTTTGAACTTTTTGCCTTCTTTTTCTCCTAACAAATGTGTTTTAAAGAAAATTGATGTAGACGGCTTTAAAAATTACTTTCTGTTAACTCAATATTGTTTTCGTTTCTAGCGCTGCAATTGAAAACAAGTCAACAAATGGAAATTATAAATATAACAGGTAAGAACTTCACGTGTTAGTAATTGCACAGTTACACTGCAGGTCTACGGCAATATCATCACCTCCTAAAAAGAATGATCCGCACGTGTTATCTTTAGTTTAAATTTCAGTTGTTGATACATTAGATTTAGCTCTACCTTATAATGTTCATTTGCAAACACTCGTCGGCGCACAACTCGTTGGAGAAAAGACAATGTGCCATGGTCATTGACATTTAAAAGCATTCATGCTGGGTTTTTTTGTAAAAACCCATCTACCATTTTGTAATAAAAAGAATCTGTGGATCATCCGTCACGTTTACATAAGGTTATATTCATTTTTCTGTACATAGCTAATGAAATGTATGTGCTATTATAATTAAAGACCTCAATTATAATTATAACACGAAGGGGGTAACACAAGGAAACAGCCAGAAAACCCGGACGATTGTCGAAAAATTGACGTATAATATAATCTGAGAAATAAATTCATTAAATGAACCAATATTTCTTCTATTTTAACTTAAGAAACTGATTCGTAAAGGTGGTTGCTTGTATTTTTCTATGAAGTATTTTTTAGTTATTTTCGTCGTCTTTTGTTTTTCTTGCCATGACGTGCACGGTTAGTTTGAATGACCTCAATGTGTCTTCCGACTCTCTTATTTCAAACTATTGTTGATGAAAAATTTTTTGGTGATTGGTGTCAACCGGGTTTTTCATAGTTTGAAACAAGATTAAAATGTTCATTGATTTACATTTTTTAATTTATATTTTGTGTTTCCAGGCTTTGTTCATAACACTTAGTCTCGGTCATGTCCCATTACAAAATTTCAAAAAGTTGCGATATAGGGTAAAGCTCAAAGACTTAGTGCATTCGATATAAGAACAAATTATTGACATACTATACCAGTAGGTAACGAACTTTCTTTCATGATCTACAAGTTTTTTTTTGTGTGCAGTGTTAATTAGCATGGTTTTATTTGTCTTTGTCTTTTACGCCGTGCTATCAAAACTAATATGTTTTCCTCCCACTACGTTATCAAGGAAGACTAAATCTAGCTTGTGTATTTGATTCTGTTGCTTACACAGAGTTATCTTACACGACGTTCCCTATTAAAAAGATGATTTTAAAGTTGTTCTAAAGATCGTTTAAAGTGTGTAGTAGCTTATATTTGATAATCTTTAATGAATGATTACATTTATAGGATTTCGGATTGTTTCCTACTTCAGTTCTGTATTTTTTTTAAAGAATTTCTCCCAGTTTTCTCTCATTTTTATTTCCATCATTTTTCAACGGGATACAGGAAATGTAATTTATGTAGTATAAATGTTATCCCTTTCACTCTTAGCCTTACCGATTTCACGATATAATGCACAAGCCCGATGTAAGCTTACTTTGCTTATACTTGGACATGTCTCAGATCGTTTCCAAACAATCCTTTTTTGCTGCAACATGCCAACAACTACTAGTCAAACAAAAGCGAAAGTCTTATCGAATTGTACAATAATCTGAGAAAAATACGACATCAAGACATAACATTCCGATCATTTGCACACACAATTGAAACGTTGGACATGAATTTTCTGTGTGAAAATGTGGTAAACAAGTGTTATAATGTTTGGTATTTTAAATTTAAATTCTAGTGTTTCTTTATTTTTAAACCTTAGACGCCTAATTCAACCAATATCACATTACAATGTACTTTATTGAGCTCACCATTTTATGCATTGCTTTTAATGTTCATTTACAGCAAAATACTCGTACCAGCATCTTGTGCAACACAAGTACGACCCTCACATTCTTATTCACTCAGTAACGCATTACAAAGATAGTTTAACCCTTAATTTAGTTTTGTTTGCAGTTTTGAATGTTCGTTTGATGATCTACTG
This sequence comes from Mytilus galloprovincialis, assembly GCF_965363235.1. Lineage (NCBI taxonomy): Eukaryota > Metazoa > Mollusca > Bivalvia > Mytilida > Mytilidae > Mytilus > Mytilus galloprovincialis. The sequence goes on from NC_134839.1 coordinate 109,531,655, forward strand.
TATAGTCTGTGTGATCATTTAGTTCATCGTTTAAAGTGTTTGTTAAAGTTAAAATCAATGATGTACTAGTACTTGAAAACATTACAGAATCTTTGTAAAAGCAATTTCCTTTGCCAGGTATATATAACAAATAATGGGATATTGATTTTGCATAAAATCTTCCGTTGCTTTGAAAGAGTATCTTATTACTGTAAGTTAGGAACAAAAGGATGTGCTGAGTTAAAGTAAAAAAAAAAAAAACAGGCAATTCAGATCCAGGATTTGGAAAAGAGGATGTTATCTGAAATTTGGATCGTATGTAATGTGTCATCTTTAATGACAAATGACAAACGAGCACCCATCGAATTCCAAGTTCATAGTCTGGACAAGTTGTGAATTAGCGCAGAGTCGATATAAAACAACACTTAACTATTAATAAAATGAATGTAAATGAACATAGATATAAGAAGAGGTATGAGTGCCAATGAAACAAATTTCTATCCTAGTCATAACTTGTATCGGTATTTCAGATACTGCAAGAAAACTAACAGGAACGTTCTATAAAGTAAAATGTGTTCTTTGTGCATTTTTTTATTTATAGTTATCACTAATGATTCAAATTATGATGAGGTAGGAGAGATATATAAAGTTTCAAAATTAGCAAAGATACACGCACGGTAGCCATAACTTCACATTTAGATAAAGAACATTGTTCCAATTTCCCTGCATTTATGCTTCATCCTTTCATGGGCAATAACTAGAATATTTGTGTTTAGTTCTTTAACACTTTTTATCAATTTCTCCGAGTAATGTAAGCCTGATGGCTCTATTCATGCAGTTTACCATATAATAAACCATATTAATTTTCTTCACGTACCTCCTTATCCATCTACAAGAACCTTTATAACCATCTTAATGTATCCCGTTCAACATCTATCATTTACCAAATTAACCATCAACATTGACCTTATTAACGATCTATATTGACCTCATTAATCATCAATATTGACGTAATTTAACCATTTACATTGAGCTCATTAGCAATTTGCGTATCTTAAGTTTTCTTTAAAGTATTTTTGGTGACAGTGTTCTCCTCAGCTTTTCTATTTGTTCTTCTGTCAATTGTATTGTTTGTTTTACCCGCCATTATGTTTGCGCAATCTGCGCATCTTAAGTTTTCTTTAAAGTATTTTTGGTGACAGTGTTCTCCTCAGCTTTTCTATTTGTTCTTTTGTCAATTGTATTGTTTGTTTTACCTGCCATTATGTTTGTATTCCCCCTTAGTATCTTTACAATCTCTTTTTTACATTTTCAATAATGCATTTTCAAGAAAAGTCTATCAACTTCTACTTATATATCAGATATAGTATTCCCCCTTGGTATCTTAACAATATTTTTTTGTCATTTTCATTAATTGATTTTCAAGAAAATTCTATCACTTTCTACTAAAATATCCGATATAGTATAACCATAGCACTTTGATTCCGAATATTTATTTGTTGACGTTACAAGTTCATTCACTTTGTCATTTATAATTGATAGTAGTTAATTATTAAAAGACAGGATTGGGAATTGAATATTTAAAAGTTAATTCTAATGTCAGTCCAGTATAAAGAGACAAATATGAGATTTACTGATTAGTTATTTCCATTACAAATACTTCGTAATCACAGCTGATATACGTAAACAAAGTATTATTTATAATTGAAATTAAAGCGTTGGCTTATAACATTCCTTAAAAGTCAGAGCTCTCGGCATTATATTGGTGTTTCGGGTTAATACAGTAGTGATATTGAAAAAAGCTAAAATATTATGATATTCTCAGAAAAATGTAAATGAACGGAAAGGTTAATAGTGTTAATTGATTTCAAAGAAAAAATAAATACACCAAATCATTTAACTGTTAGACAAATTTTGATGAGTAAGTAGAAACGTATGAAAAAAATGTTAAATTCATCATCGGTATTACATGGCTATCATTTGACTATGATACATGACTCCTTTATGATTGAGTAGCATCAACACCGGATATATATCGGTACCCTCGAAGCAAAGAAACCTTGATAGCAAACACTACTGACTAATTCCAGTATAGTAAAAATATATTCGCCGTACAATTTATCCGCTTTTAATATCTACATCAATTTATCTGGAAAATCAAGAAGACTTATTTTAGTAAACATTGGCTCAATCATTTTTAGAACCTCTTTTCCTATGTCTTAAGATGTTTTACAGTGGAATCCTGATTCTACTATTTACTTTATAGCTGGCGTAGGCTTTGGCCATAATTTAACTTTGCACATTGTCGATGACAGTGTCACGTGGTATACAGCGAAGGAAGCATGTCAGAGCGAGATATCCGGGAGTGATTTTTCCATGTGTGGATACGATTGTTCTGTATACACAGCCCTGAAACTTGATCGTTTGAATTGGTAAGTGCAAATACATCTCAAAATATTATCAAAACTGATTAGGACGGCAATCAATCAAAATACCAAGTTTAACAAAAAAACCTAAAAGGACATTATCTCATGAAGATTATACTTTAGGACAATCATGCAAATTCCCTCAATGGAGACCAGTCGATATGTGAAACAATTGATTAGATTGTGGTAAAGGCATCATACTTTGACGAGTTTTAGTTAATGTCATAGTTAACATTCATAGCTTTGGACCCAATTCAGAAAACCAAAATGGCTGATATATGCAGACATTTTTAAATAGCAGTCATAAAATAAATAGAAATTTGACCACCCTATATCAAACAGGATAAAATTTATAAATATTGAAGTCACTTGACCTAAAAAAATATAAAGACAAAAATATGCGAAACGCCAATAGAGGAAACGTGAGGAGTTTAACCTATTCCCGGCAGATACTGAAATAAAAGACAAAAACATTGAAACTTGTTATCAGTCCTTTGATGCAATCATATAATGCTGTTGCGCATTGAATCACTTTCTTGCATCACTCCACTAAGAACAATTGAATGAAAACCATGGAATTACAGAAACACTCCAGTATCACATGGTAAAATGATACAACTCCTGCAAAGATAAGTTTTTAGACCTTACAGTATTTCTATAAATTAAAAAAAAAAAACATATTTCTAAAGTTGAAGATGAGTCACCGCTGGAAAATACCAGTAAAATAAACATAGACATAGTTGTGGTGAATCAACAAGAACAATAACTGCAAGATATTTTTGCGGTGATGTATCCGACGATCGTCACGAATTATCGACATTTATAATTATGATCGACAAAAGAGTATGTGCATGACTGAGCACTTGAACTACAAGCCATTGTTCTCTGACTCAAACTAAGTGCTGGAGATTTCAAATCAACGGAACCGCGATATTATCCTAAATTGTTTTAAGACTGCGCAACAAGGCAATACGACAGAATCCGAGGACACAGAAAGAAAGGACTAGGTTATCCATTGAACTGTGCTTGCCGCAATTATTGAATATAATGACGGCTCACAGTCTGGAACTATAATTGTCCCAATATTTGTACTTGCTGATATAGCTTAATTGTACAGTAAACGCTTGAGCAAATTGGAGTTGTCATGGAAGGAATGAAACATACAGTGCTTCTGAAAAATTGGATACTAGTTGTCATAGAAGATATGAAAGAACATTTGAAGGGTAGCGTCGGACTCCTGATTTTCAACAAATATATTGGGGACGTTCTGAAACCAACCATATCGTACAGTCTATCCGATGAAAGCCATATCATAGCCATCACATAGTTAGAATATTTCGAACAGACATGCATGAGACTAAGAATAGGTTTAAAGTCACACTTGATGAAGGCTTTCGACATGAATCAGATCCTTTGGACGAACAGCTACTAAATTGAACTGTTATAACTGCTAAATTGTTAGTTCTCCCTGCCTCCTATGATATCATTGGTCGTTTGACCCACCTAGAACTTGCAGAATCATTCTTACAAAGGAAACTAATATCTGCGGAACTGATTCATGTTCTCATCAACTATTTCAACTTCTTTGGCTATGATGATGTCTTCATTTCCTCGAATTTAGGATAAAGCCCGTTCCCGGGCTTCACCAACACCGACGTTCAAAATCAGGAGAACGTCTATCAAGCATGTGTGCTTTCGGATCTTGAATAGTAGCTAGTTTTAAATTTTTGAGATGCATTTTATCAACTCTTCCTTCCATGATAAGTCCAAGTTATTTAAGGCGTTAACTCTACAATTCAGCGCAGCAAGCGATCTTGAAATTTAAAAACAATATCTGTTCTGGACCGTGTGCCGTCGAAGTATTCTATTATATTTGGGAAAGTCTATAAGTAGTATTGTCATGTCTACACGTATTAAATAGAATTAAAAATATCTTTATGAAGCACTTCAAAAAATTATATCTACTAGTACTATCAATGTTTTAATCTTGAACTTTGACCCATGAATTTCTTGATAACAGATCCCCCTTTCTTGTGTCTTTGGATTCCTGGAATTTGCCATGTTGTCAAGTTTTATAAAAATTTAAACAGGATACTTGGCCTCCTGTGATTTTACATGTCCAGTACTACGTTTGGTTAGGAGCACAGTGTTTTGTGGTGCAAGTGCATAGTCATGGATTTTTTTTGTCAATTATAAATGACGATGCATTGTCTAAAACATCATCACAGAAAAAAATACACTGCAGTCATCGTTATTGTTAATACTGCATAACTTTACTGTATCTGGTTATTTTACTGTTGTTTTTATTATTCAGGGAGTAATCTCTAACTTCAGAAGTATGTTATCGTTTTCCTGATGTAATATATTAAGATAATATAAAATAAGTTTCGACCTGATTTGTGCCATTTTGCTTGGTGATTCTGGAGTGTTTCTACTTCAGAAGTATGTTATCGTTTGCCTGATGTAATATATTAAGATAATATAAAATAAGTTTCGACCTGATTTGTGCCATTTTGCTTGGTGATTCTGGAGTGTTTCTGCATGCAGTACCACAGCCTTCATTAAACTTTTCCAAATTGAGCAATGGGAGGAACCAATTCAATCAGCAACATCTTTGTATGCTAGGATCATAGGACTGACAACCAGCTTTAATGTGTATGTCTGTTCTTTTTGTATCTGCTTGGCATTGTTAACGTGCACGTGTCCTCTCTTCACGTTTCACACATTCCTTCCAGTCATTTTGTTCATTATGCTTTTAAGCTCCAGTATTTTTGATATCTTCAGTTTTGATCCTTTTCGACAATTAAATTATATTAAATATCCATGTCCGTGGTAAAGAGTTGCTTTGGTAAACCTGAAAGTAAAATAAGATTTGAATCAGATATCTCTATTTTTTTCACATAAGACCACATCTGTGAATACACGCAGTGAATATCTAATACACATAGCTGTAGTCATTAAACAATGAGTTTGAAAAAAAATAGTTTTAAATCAATACAAACATAAGTATAAATGAAAATTCCAAATTAATAAAATAACGAATAATGATTTATTGAAAATTTCTTGTTTTCAAAATGATCCGCATTCAGGATGGTGATTCGTATTTCAATACACGAAGTGTGTAAATGATAGTCCTTGCTAATTTGGAGGCATATACCATGTGTTAACAAAATTGATAATGCCATTAATTTTTCACATTTTTTAAATCTCTTTTATCAGGCGCCAATTCTAAATGCCGCCAAATGTAGAACATTTATGATTTTCTGACATCTTTTCAGTGTGTTCATAACTTTAAATTGTTTCTTTGACTCACTAACCGAAGCTCTGCAAATTTACGACTTTAACCACCATCTCAATGATTGGTTCACAACACGATTTGGCTATATGGGATTCGTTCTGGAAATTGCTGCAGAGAGCGTTATAGTCCTGTGCTAAATTAATAAATGTGAATGTAAGATGTTAAACCGTTGCAGATGACGATGCAAACGTGTAAAGGTAGTACTAAGTTTTACAACTCTGTGTAAATTTGGAGGCAGATCAGAGAGGATACAATAAAGAAAGACTGCTATCATGTGGTTTGACAAGTTGTACAACTCATTCATTATGTTAATGTCAATTGAGAACATTTGAAATAATTTACTTTATCATGTCTGCCATGGAGATCTTTTAAAAGTTGTTTTCAGATAAACAATATCAACTAATGGTTTAATTTATTGTTATTCCTGAATTTGGAGATCTAACTATTTTGGCTTACTTTGAACTTCAAGGTTTTTTCAATATGGTTGCCTTTCAATATGGTTAACAGTTTTTCAAAATGCTGTTCATTATGCCAATTGGTATAAACATAAATAAAGGCAACAGTAGTATACAGCTTTTCAAAATTCATAAATCTATAGAGAAAAAAACAAATCCGGGTTACAAACTATAACTGAGGGAAACGTTTCAAATATAGTCACTCTTTTTATCAGGTTTCGTGTCAATATTTTTACTTAAATAATGTTCATGAATTTTAAAAGTCTACTATAGAAATCAAATCATTTTGTCCGCAATCCTTCCTGCAAATTTCTACTTTCAAAGTGGGTTCATGGCTTCACAATGATATCCATGACCTATAGTACTATTATGACCAAACTCATGCTTTAACCACAATCTAAGCAATTTTGCTGAAATTCTGCACAAATCGACTGGTATCAAATAAAGATTCGGATCAACATTCGACTAGTGACAGACTGAGACTTTTTAAAAAGCAAAATAATTGATGTTCCTCCATACTCTATATAATTCTTTACTCTTTATAATTTGTAGACACCATCCTCCATCTTTCTTTTCGTTTTTTTTGCTGACTCAGTTGTGTTCCTCCGTCCAACTCTTTTCTTCTCTATTTAAAATTTGCATACGCAGTTTTAATTTGCTAGTAATAAACATGGTGTTTGCCAGTAGTGGTACAATGTACAAGAGCTAACTATATTAACTCCAGCATTGTTTAAGTATAGATAGAACGTGTAAAGGTTATAAATCATTAGTGTATTATAGGGTAGCCACAAAACCAGGTGCATCTCTTATGGAGAGTTGTCTCATTGGCAATCATACCACATCTTCCTTTTTATATCAACCCACCATTTTTTCTTTAAATGTCCTGTACCAAGTCAGGAAAATGGCAGTTATCATATAGTTCGTTCCTGTGTGTGTTGCATTGTCGTTTTTTTTTGTTGCACTTCAATGTTTCTGTTGTTTCTGTTGTTTCGTAGTTTTCTTCTTATAGGTGATGTGTTTACCTCAGTGTTAGTTTGTAACCCAGATTAGTTTTCTCTCAAACGATTTATGACTTTCGAACAGTGGTAAACTACTGTTGCCTTTATTAACCGATGATTTAATTTGGATAGGATTTGTAACGGTTATAATAAATTATTGGTGTATTATAGAATAAACGATGATTTAATACGGATACTATTTGGGAATGTTATATTAAATTATTGGTGTATTATAGGTGTTAAGATAATTTGATATTGATCGGACATGTAAAGGTTTAATCATTGCTGTAAAATCATAGATTAACCGATGATTAAATATGGATAGGACGTGCAAAGGTTATATAAAATAATTGGTGTAGTATAAGTTTACCGATGATTGAAGTCATATAAAACGAATGAATGGTGAAAAACAATGTTTATTTAATTTTTGAACCAATGCATGTATATATCATAAACTTTGTCTTCTGTGCACGATTTTATCATTTTTTTACGCAAAAAAATCGATTAATCGTAATTTTTTTCTCTCTGTGTCTGTTATGAATTAAAAAATATGGCCGCTCTTATTTGTCGTGTTTTGAAGTCGTAGTTTATCGATTGCTAACTTTTTTTCAAATAATCAACAAAGAAGCATGGATATTTAGCACGTGTATACCATAAATAATCAGATAATAGTTTATTTAAATGACAGATCCATGCGTATTGCGATCACTGGATTTTTACGAGAAGGGTCAAGCTAAGGTCAATTTGAATACGGAAAATATGTCAGTGAAATTGCTTCTTGGTAAACGTCCTCTAAATGTGGACAAATTAAAGAAAATTCTTCAGAAAACAAGTATATGTACATAAATTTATTAATTACAACTATCCATTTTGTTATAAAAAACTTATGCATATTTATTTTAATTTGAGGTTTCATATGACTTTAAATATGGATAGGAAGTGAAAAGGTTATATAAAATTATTGGTGAAGTATAGGTTAACCGATTATTAAAAATGGATAGGACGTGAAGAGGATATATAAAATGTTTGGTGTAGTATAGGTTAACTAATGATTAAATATGGATAGGACGTGTAAAGGTTATTGAATTTTTGATGTCTTATAGACCTGTCGATGAACTTATATGAGTCGGGCGTATTAAGGTAACATAAAATTATTGGTATTTCATAGGCTTAGTGATAATTTAATATGAATAGGACGTGTGAAGTTCTGACTTCATACTAATGTATTGGTGTTTCATAGGTTAAACGATAATTTTTGGAATAACCGTTTCACAGAGATATCGGATATGTTCCTTATGTCGTTACAACAACACTCTTCCCTTTTTCCGACGTAGTCGGTAAAGTTTCGGTTTGTGCCCTTTGAACTTAAGGACGCTTAACTATGGCAACAGAATACGCATGCTCGAAAATCCTTTCTGTGATTGGACAAAACGCTGTCATGGTGGGTGATTTGGTTGTGTTTGAAAAAAACGTCTTGTTAATTATATCGTGATGGAAATCAAGTGAAAAACTATAAATATTTGAACTAGATCTTACAAAGATTTATATTTTTATTAAAATAATTGTTTCTCTAATAGCTCTTTGCATCCGTGACAGCTATTTGTTCGGGACAATTATATAATTTTTAATGTAAACTTTGTTGTACGAACGTACATGACTTTTAGAACGCACCTACGCATGTGAGATTTCCGCGGGGTTTTGGTGAATGTAAGAAGAAAGATACGAGGACCGAGAATACTGAACAGAAACAGAGAAAACGTTATTTAAATGGTATCTTTGTGCTTCTGATGTTATCGAAATGATAGTTTTAAACATATACTCAAATTTAAATACGTCGGATATCTTTTTTAAAGATAGTTCTCGTTACTATTATGACCTACCGAGTAAGACTATTAGGCGGGTGCCACATATGAAGCAGGATCTGCTTTACCCTTCCGGAGCACCTGAAATCCCCCAGTTTTTGGTTGGGTTCGTGTTGCTTAGTCTTTAGTTTTCTAAGTTTTGCCTTCTGTACTTTCATTTGTCTGTTTGTCTTTTTATTTTCAGTCTGAGAGTTAGACTGTCTCTCTAATATCTTTCGTCCCTCTTTTTTAATATGGATATGACTTGTAAAGTTTTGTTATTTTTTTTTTGTGATTTATAAGCTTACCGATAAGGACGTGTAAAGGTTTTAATCAAATTATTGGTGTTTTAAAGGCTAACAGACCAGCTTGTATGGATAGGTCGTATAAAGGAAAGAGACGATAAAGTATATAAATCTAATAAATGTAAGGAAGACCTGTCTCTGACGTCTATTGTTAATCAGATAGCAGGAATAGAGGGTCAGACAAAATGTATTGTACTTAACACATCATTTCCCACGTATTCCTCTGGAGTGTTTGGAATCGATGATTGTCACAACAAACATCCGTACTTATGTTATCACAAAAAATCAGGTAAATTCTTATTATTACTTATGTTATCAAGGAGAAACAGGTACATTCTTATCTGACACTTTCTGATATCAAAGAGAATCAGAAACATTGTTATTCTTACTTTTATTATACAAAGAGAATCAGGTACATTTTTATTCTTACTCTTTCTTATGTTATCAAAGAGAACTAAGTAATCTTTTTTCTTAATCTTATTTATGTTATCAAAGAAAACAGGTAATACTTATTCTTACGTATGTTATCAAAGAAAAATAGGTACAGTCTTATTCTTACGTATGTTATCAAAGAAAAATAGGTACATTCTTATTCTTACGTATGTTATCAAAGAGAAAAGGGTACATATTTATTCTTAGATATGTTATCAAAGGAAATAGGTACATTCGTATTCTTACACTTTCTGATATTATGAGAGAACCAGGTACATTGTTATTGTTTGACTTAACTGTGCTCATTTTCCTCTTTACAATTTAGTTTTTAAGAATTAATCTACAGTTAAGATGCAATAACCGAGGTGAACTATATCAATCTTATAATTTTTACGAAGATGTGGTTTACCAAGGCCTTAAACTTAGATACAATCCGTGTAAACTTAACGAAAACATGTATTTTGTTTTGTAGTCAGTTCAGCTGTGAGATATAACAATGTTTCGTTGTTGTTTAACAGCGCCACCTATTTTGAGACTGTTGATTTACCTGACGAAACAGAGTGTGACAAGCAATGTCAATATTGGTACCGATGTGTAGGTTTCTTGTTTAACTTACAGAACAATAGCTGTCAAAAAATAATAGATAGTTCGGAAAACTTTGATGCCCTACCAGTTTTTAACGTATATGACGATCCAGATTCATTCAATTTCTTTGAAGTCAAATCTGGCAAGCGAGGTATGTATGTCTATTTTGATTTTTTTTAAACATTTCACAGAGAAGTAAATTAGTTAAACACATTATATACCTATATATATAGCTATGGATATAGTTTATATGTTTGAATATTACTTAATATCAGTAATCCAAACAAAAAGTAATCTAAATATCAACGTTTAATTTAGTTGAATCATAAATACATTTTCTTAGCATATTTGCTCCGCTTGCAGAGTAACAAAAACTGGAAGTTTACCTGTTATAACTCTTACAAGTAGCCATTGTTCAAGTAACATCTTCAATTTTTGAATTCGGTGTAATACTTACAACAGTCGTCTGCGGATATGTTAGGTACCTATAGTACAGTGATTGTCGTTTGTTCATGTCTGTCATATTAAGTTGTAGTAAATTGTTTTGTCAAAAACTAGGCCTTTGGTTTTCTCAATTCTATTGTTTTATATATTTTGTTATGTCGCGGTCTTTTATTGCCAACTATATGGTATGGGTCTTTGTAATTGTGCTCTCCAATCTTAAAAAAAATTGACATTTTAAAATGTCTTACGATGACAAAACGCACATGAATTATTTGAGCAGAATGTTACAACGGAGAATGTTTTATATTAAAAATGAAAATAATAGAAATGAAACAATTATATTATTTTATGCCTGAGTAATCAAATCTGGAAACTGATTTTGTATGGCTATTCGGTTGATGTTGATGACAAATTTTGCCTTTTCTATGTTTTTTGGTCATTGTTTGCGACATATCTTTGATTTCTGTTTAATGTATTCACTACTATAGACAAACGGAGAGATTTAATGGTTGATAAATATTATAAGGAACATTTGACTGTTGTTGGATACTGTATAAATATTTGCCCTTAAGATGTATTTTGTTATATTTTGGTCAATGGTTTGTCGTCTCATTGCTGACCAATTACTTCCAAATCCTATTCCCGTAATCAAGTCATGTCAGTATTCTTGGTTCAGAGTAGACTGACTGGATTTATAATAAATCTTCAAAAATTGTTCGTTAACAAATTAAGAAATAAAATTAACTAAGGCTTCAACATAAAAGTTGATATTTGAACTTGGCAATTTTTTTATGTTTTTTTTTACAGAGCTCTTAATTTGCTTAGATTCTTATAAATCCCTGGCTTTAAAATGTTCGCTTTTATGCGCATGCGTTCCCGATGAAGGTATATGCAAAAAAGTGCTTCGAACGACATTTATACAGAAACGCATTCTAAAATATTTTTTATTTATTTGTAGCATTTCTGGAGATATTACAGATAGCAAACAGTAGATCGAACGAGACATCAACAGTGTTTAGCTGTAAGAGTTCTTATTTATATCATGTAACTTCTGAGAAAGCATAAAATTAAGTCTTAATGTCTAGGTTTCAATACTCATCATTATTTTCAGTTGAGTTTTACTCTTAAATCCACTTACTTCTCCTCACATTGGAAGTATGCGTACGATACATTGTATCTATATATGATAACAAGCTTGCACGAGATCAAATCAATGCAAAAAAAAGTGAATGGTTCTAAAATGTATTTATAATCAATTTTTACAACAAAAAAAGAAAACATTTGATAAATACAACTTAACTTATTGTAGGTATACCAACAGAGACAACAACGGACGGTTAGTGTTATGAAAGAACACATACATTTAGATACATAAGTATGGTAAACATAATATACGTATGAACATACAATAAACGAATGACGATTGATGAACACATGTATGGTGAAAAGTAAAATCACAAAAATACTGAACTCTGAGGAAAATTCAAAACGGAAAGTCCCTTATCAAATTGCAAAGTCAAATGATAAAACACATCGAAGAACTGAATTTAAAGATTTTTGTGTACATTAGTTGTAATGATCCCTCATTCCTGACTTGACACAGACATCTTCGAATGTAGAAAATCAGTACGGTGGATTGAACCTATAATGCGTATAACGATATATATAAATACAAACAGGCACAATGAACAAGTATGTATGTATTTATACACTCTGATATTGAGAACGTATGATGCGAATGACGATTTATACACAGAAGTTCGCGAACAGTGAACATAATATGCTCATGACGACTTATACATACACGTGCACGGAGGTACACAGACAGTTTATGACATACAAATGTACTACAGCAAGTACGGAGATATGCACAAACAGGTTGAAGCAAAGCTCAGTAAGTCTGTAAATTTATAAATACTTATGCTTTAAAGTACATATGTTTACAATAGTAACAGGTACTAATATGTACATTTGCGTAATTATTCAACAAAATCAACTATTTGAATAGTACTACCAAATTAATTTAAACATTTACTTCTTAATTACAACATTTTCAGGAGTAACTACAGTTACAACCAAAAGTAAGTATATCAATGAACTAGATATTATCGGCTATGAATTCCTAAAACGTTTACGGTCAGTTTCATATCTTTTCGTCCCTCTTTCATCGACATTGCATGTCTAAGAGTAAATATACACTGTGAGTTTACGTTAACAAATCAATGCAAGAAAAAAAGTAAACGGTTCTAAAATATACATGTAATCAATTTTTACAAAAAAGAAAACATTTAATAAATACAACTTAAATTCTTGTAGGTTTACCAACAGATATAACAACAGACGGTAAGTATAATGAAAGAACACGTATATTAAGACACATAAGTATGGTAAACATAATATACGTATGAACCTATAATATACGTACGACGATTGATGAACACATGTATGGTGAAAATATGATGCATATGACGATTTATTCGGCCATGTATGGTGAACATATACTTCGTATGCTGATTTATGCACCAATATATTGAACCTGTAATGCGTATGACGATATATTTAAATACAAACAGACACAATGAACAAGTATGTGCGTATGAAAATTTATACACACAAGTACAGTGAACAAGAAACGCTCATGACGACTAATAATACATACACGTGCACAGAGGCACACAGACATGTTAAGACATACTTCAGTGAGTTTGGAGATATACACAAACAGGTTAAGGCTACGCTCATTAAGTCTGTAAAGTTATAAACACTTATACTTACGAGTACATATGTTCCCAACAGCAAAAGGTACTAAAAGAGGGACGAAAGATACCAGAGGGACAGTCAAACTCGTAAATCTAAAATAAACTGACAACGCCATGGCTAAAACTGAAAAGGACAAACAGACAAGCAATAGCAAACACGACACAACATAGAAAACTACAGAATATCGTCAACACGAACATACCAAAAACTAAGGGTGATATCAGGTGCTCCGGAAGGGTATGCAGATCCTGCTTCACATGTGGCACCTGTCGTGTTGCTTATGAGATACCAAATCCGGTAAATAGTCTAATTCGGTATATTTGTGTAATTATTTAACATTAACAACTATTTGAATAGTATTTCCAAAGTAATTTTAACATTAACTTCTTAATAACAATATTTTCAGGAGTAACTACAGCAACAACCAAAAGTGAGTATATCAATGAACTAGATATTATCGACTATGAGTTCAAAAAACGTTTACGGTTAGTTTCATCGGCATCGCACGTCCAGTAGTGTATATTAGTATATACTGGTAATTATGAGTAATGTACTTATACTTACATTAAAGTTGCAATTTCCCGACTTCGCATGTCAAGTAATAAGCATACACTATGAGTTTACATTAAGACATCATTGCAAGAAAAAATATACATGTAATCAATTTTTACAAAAATAAGAAAACAAGTAATAAATACAAATTAAATTCTTGTAGGTTTACCAACAGAAACAACAACAGATGGTACGTATTGTGACTTAAAACATATTTTAAGTTCAGTTATTTTAACACATAGGTATGATAAACATAATAAATATATGACGATTCATTAACACATGTATCGTGAACATATAATGAACGTAGGACGATTTACACACCCATGTAAGTGAACATAAAATGCTCATGACGACTTTTACATACGCGGAGGCACACAGGTAAAGAAATACTTCAGTTAGTACAGAGATATATATGAACAGGTTTACATAAGACTCATCAGTGACGCTCATATCAAAATATTTATACAGCCAAACGAGTACAAAGTTGAAGAGCATTGAGGATCCAAAATTCCAAAAAGTTGTGCCAAATACGACTAAGGTAATCTATGCCTGGGATAAGAAAATCCTTAGTTTTACGAAAAATTCAAAGTTTTGTTAACAGGAAATTTATAAAAATGACCAAATTATTGATATCCATGTACAACACCGAAATGTTGACTACTGGGCTGGTGATACCCTCGGGGACGAAACGTCCACCAGCAGTGGCATCGACCCAGTGGTGTAAATAGTTATCAAAGGTACCAGGATTATAATTTAGTACGCCAGACGCGCGTTTCGTCTACATAACGCATAAGTCTGTAAATATAAAAATACTTATATTTTAACTTAAATACAATATTTTCAGGTGTAACTACAGTAACAACCGAAAGTAAGTATGTCAATGAACTAGATATTAGCGGCTATGAATTCCAAAAAACGTTTACGGTCAGTTTCATCGGCATCGCACGTCCAGTAGTGTATATTAGTATATACTGGTAATTATGAGTAATGTACTTATACTTACATTAAAGTTGCAATTTCCCGGGAATAAGTAGACCTAGGTGGTATTAAAGTTATCCTCCGAAAATCACCTGTCCTATTCCCAATTAAGTATTATTTGTTTACATGACTATCACTTGGCAAGTACAGTTGATGACAAGCTAACATTCGTCGGATGAACCATCTAACCGATATAGCCAGTGCTTTGGAATGTAGAAAATATCACATTACCAGAGCGACAAATAAATGATGGATTGAAAGTAGGTGACGCCATGATGAAAAATGAGGAAAGGGCAAACATTTACCCCACAACATTACACTGTAAACTAATGATTAAACTACAAGACTATTTGTTTTGAACAATAAAATATGTTTAAACTAACTACATGACCTAACCACTTTCTCAATATCACCATCCCAGTAGTCAGAGCTTCTGTGTTGTCATACATCATTGATTGTTTATTTTTTTCTATTAAACTGTTTATAATTATTCGAAATATTATAGAATGTTGTACCCTAAGCATTGATTGCCTTCTAACAAATGATAGAATAATTAGGTCCTCGATGCTCTTCAACTTTGTAGTTGCTTTGACCTCAACCTATTTTTATTCGAGTGTCACTTGTGATTCTCGTCAAGACGAAACGCCAGTCTGACATAACAAAATTATAAGCCTGGTTTCTCTATTGCAAGTAATATAAATTTCTTACGTTGAAGTTTTAAAAAAAACAAGCAATCGTAAAAAAAAACACATGGTCTAACTTTTAAATTGACGTGTTTGATTAATAATTCATATTTATATTATCAAAATCAAAGAACCACATTCGCACTGTTTACATCACATTCACCTTAGTAGCAATATACCAACTTCACCTGCATATGGGATTTACATTTCCCAACTCGTTCCGTATTCAAGGGATTGCATCTGCGACTCATACTTTAGAAAACGTCACCAAAAAAATCTTAGCAAAAGTTGATGAATAAATGCAACAGTAGTATACCGCTGTTCAGAAGCCATAAATCGATTTAGAGAAAACAAATTCGGTTTAAAAAATAAAACCGAGGGAAACACGTCAACTATAAGAGGAAAACAACAGAACACTGAAGTGTAACAAACGTCAATGCAACATACATAGAAACGACTTGGTACAGGACATTTAAAAAAAATGATGAACGAGAGTTATGTCAAAGAACTTTTGTTTTCTTTTTCTATCGGAATACTTTATTGATAGATATTTCGAACATCAACTTCACAAATAATACATAATGGTCTTGAAGTATAAATAAGACTATATGGACTGATGTTGTTTAACCTCTTAATTACGTGTTATAGTGTTTCTTTTTGTCTTTGTGAATTATTGCATTTACTGCCCATTTAGTCCATTTTTGGTAATATCCCTTTGAGGGCGTGGCTCGCTGCTTATACATCCTGTCATTGTCTTATTATGCTATGGTCTATTTTTAAAGTATTGTATCTCATTTTTACTTATGTGCTTTGTCTATATGCCATTTTGTTTTTCTTTTCAATTTGTTTGTTTTTATAGTAATTGAGTTTAATTCTCAATGTTTACCACTGCACCCCTAGAATTGAAAATTTTGACCTATTATGTCCGATTGTTTTGTTCACAAATGTTTTTCTTTACAAATTGTTGGCAATATAATGAAATGTTATACGTCTGTCATACAACATTTAACTTTCGTTTTCAACATTCAACATTCGTTAATAAAAATTCTTGTTTTTTTCACACATTGTTGTCAATATAATATAGTTATCGCAAGATATACTCATAAAAAGCCAGTATAAAACAAGATCTACCCATCAATAATTTAACAGCTACAACACCAGGTTATAACCCTCCATTTTCTACACAAGTAAATGCATGTACGAAGTTAGGAAAATGACAGTTGTTTTCCATCGTTGATGTTTTCGTGCTTTGATTTTGCCTTTCGACAAGTTTCCGTTTTGATGTTTCCTTGGAGTTCGGTATTGCCTTGGTTGTTTCGTGGTATCTTATTTGCTTCAGTTGCGACAGGACAAGTGCTCGATACCAGGTTAAACTAGCCAAAAACTTTTAAATTAGTATTTGCTGCTCCTCTTTTAATTAGCATTAAATAGGGGTAACAACATGCTAATCGGCTCGTACTCATGTTTCTGGTTCGCCTAGCAAGTTGATCTTGCCCTAAGCCATGTAAACTAGAACTATCAGATGAGCACGTTAGTGTCACTAATGAGAGTAATATTAGTTTATCGGCGTGAAACATCAGTTCATCAATAAAATGATATTTTGCAAAAACGTTCTTTCGATGAACTAATTTACTATGTTTATTTTTTTCATTGTAGTGTTCAGTAATCAGACATCGTGTGAATGTCCATGCAGCAATACATTAAGTGAACATACACCATTGAATAGAAGTGATATTAATGAATGGATTAAAAACATAACAAACACATTGACTTTAGATAAGAAACAGCTTTCCTCATTCACTAGACGGTTAATCAGTGCCAATGATTCTAGATCGTCATCCAGAGCAATGGGTGCGGTTGGTGGAATTGTGTTAGCAATCTTAGTCATATCGGTAACAGCTGGCGACATGTACACTCTTGTATCTTATTTTAAAAAGCTTGCCTTCAAAAGGAAGTCAGACAAAATGACTTAAAATAAATGTAGAAGACAAATGAAGCAATTTACATGATGAATTTTCAAATGTCAATGAATTACATGAATGATGAATACACCGCGACCTACTTTTCTATGGAACATTGGTTCTATTTGTTTGTCTGTGATATATTTTAAAACAGTTTTGCCCGGACCCCATTTATTGATACATTAACCTTATCAAGTTCTGTTCAGGTTGCTCACTAAATTTTTTTGTCTATAGGTTCAGCTAACTATAAAACCAGATTTAACCCACCACTTTCTTCTGAAAAAATACCTGTACCAAGTTATATAATATGACAGTTTTATTCTATTTGGTTCATTGGTTGATAAAATCTAATGTTTGATTATGTCAGTTTTTATGGACTTCCTTTTGAGTTCAAATTTTTGTTGTACTAATTTGTTTACCTTTAATATATATATATATGTCTAGGCAACACATAAGTTAAAGGCTTATTTACATATTAGTTTAATCACAGATATAATAGCCATCATTGGCTTTTCTATATATTAGGTTTAATGTATATGTGCTTTTAATCAGTCTCTCATAATTCTTTTCATGGTGGCTTATGTATAGGCTGTTTATCTGTTATATACATGATATATGTCTATGTTTCAAAAAATGGAAAACAACACGTTTTATAATTTATTGCGTCCGAAGCGCTTTTCTGGATTTAACTTCATCAGGAACGCTCAAAGCCAAACATTTGAAATCCGAAGATGTATAAGTACCGAAAATCGTTGAAGAGCTTTATGTCAAAAATACTTAAAATAAATAGCCAAATTCATCTAAAGCCAACTTTGCCTGAGGGAGTTGGAACCCTAGTTTCGTAATAATTTCAAAATTTATAAACAGACAATTTTAGTAAAGTTTGTTAAATCATGTCAGTACCGAATCACTGACTACTGAGCTGATGATACCCTCGGGGACTGATAGTCCACCAGCAGAGGTATCGACCCAGTGATGTAAAAAATGGAAAACAACACGTTTTATAATTTATTGCGTCCGAAGCGCTTTTCTGGATTTACCTTCATCAGGAACGCTCAAAGCCAAACATTTGAAATCCGAAGATGTATAAGTACCGAAAATCGTTGAAGAGCTTTATGTCAAAAATACCTAAAATAAATAGCCAAATTCATCTAAAGCCAACTTTGCCTGAGGGAGTTGAAACCTTAGTTTCGTAATAATTTCAAAATTTATAAACAGACAATTTTAGTAAAGTTTGTTAAATCATGTCAGTACCGAAGCACTGACTACTGAGCTGATGATACCCTCGGGGACTGATAGTCCACCAGCAGAGGTATCGACCCAGTGAGGTGATGCTTTTATCAATCATTCGTTTTGTCTTGTTGTACAAGCCTTAAACATTTTATGACAAAACACTTAATGGTATTAAAACTTTTATTTGCTTTACGTGTATCTAACTCTAAATCTCCTTATTTTATAGAAGGTAGTAAGAAAACATAAAAAATAATATTTATTAAACAAAATGTAATAAGATGTATTTATCCTTAAACAGATGGTATAGAATTATGTTGAACAAAAAAAAGTTTACTACGTACACAGAATTACATTGAAATGAAACAAAATGAAATAGCACCTTTCATACATAGACTGCAATATTACTTCTCAGTTGCCTGATCAAGTGTTTCATCCTGTTCATATATACAATTTAATAGCCTCACAATTTTTGTAATTACAAAACATCATTGATTTTTATCATCGTTTATTTTTCACATTTTTGAAAATAAGAAGACTTTTAAGGTTTAATAACAAATCATAAAAAGTCATAGAAATAAAACAATTGCAAAACTACACTAGTAAGTTCAAGTTTCAGCATGTAATGATAAAAAAAGGAAAGCTCGACTACACAACACTCCTTCACACACAAACATACTAAATTAATTCAAGATTCAGCATGTAATGATGAATAAAAGAACCTGAATAGAGTAAGCTCACATACACAAAACTCATTCACACATACAAGTATACAAAAGGGACAAGTTTATAAATTGTTCATTTTGACAAATCATTCTATTAATATGTTTCTTTCTGTTTCATTGAGAATATCAAATGAACGCGAATAAAATATAACAGCTTTATTTCCATCTTCTAATTCTTTGTTTGTTAATAACTTTAAATAGTGTTGTCTTGAAATTTCAGGAGTAAAAAATCTTTGTATTGTGCTTCCTTAAACTCCTATAAACTTTACAATTACAATGAAAATTTCCAGCAATGGTTGAAGAAACAGGCATGATGATTGAAGTCTGGTCATTTATTCTGTATGTATAATTCACTCTGCATGATCTAGAAATATTGTTTGTTTTTTTTTTTCCATATAGCAAACATAAAATCAGCTCAATGCTCAGGATACATAATGATTTTTTTAGTATATTAACAAACATTCAAGAAAATGTGAAGGTAACAGGTTGAAAATTCAAGGCCAACCTGAAAATGGATTACCTCTATTGATACTGCTACTTAGTTTCACCATTTGGAAAATCTGTAAAATTATCAAAATGAGTGCACAAATATGACAAACTGACCTGAACATTGAAATGGACTTTTCCAAATTTTCATCACCTGGATTACTCTGACATGAACACAAATGTTAAAATATAGGTACCTACGTGTAGTGTTGCAAGGTATTGACTTTGTCATGTGGTTACAGAAAAACAAATGGCTAAATACTAAGGCTTTTCTACCTCAGGTATAGATTACCTTAGTTGTATTTGACAAAACTTTAGTAATTTAGGTCCTCAATGCTCTTTCAACTTTATACTCTATTTTTTTACTTTTTTAGATTTGAGCGTTACTGGTGAGTCTTTTGTAGACGAAACGCGAGTCTGGTGTAAATACAAAATTCTGGTTATCTAGGATGCTTTTATTCACAACCACTGGGTCGATGCCACTGCTGATAGAGTTTAAATTTCCTGCGAGTATCACCGGCCTAGTAGTCAGTAATTCTGTGCTGACATGAATTATCATTGATATGGTCATAATCATAAATAAACTGTTCACAAAACTATTGATATTTTGAAATACTAAGGCTTTTCTAACTCAGGAATAGATTCCATTAGCTGTATTTGGCAATACTTTTAGGAATTATGGTCATCAATGTTCTTCAACTTCGTACTTTATTTGGCCTTTTTAAAAGAGGAACGAAAGATACCAAAGGGACAGTCAAACTCATAAATCTAAAACAAACTGACAACGCCATGGCTAAAAATGAAAAAGACAAACAAACAACAGCACACACGACACAACATAGAAAACTAAAGAATAAACAACACGAACCCCACCAAAAAACTAGGAGTGATCTTAGGTGCTGCGGAAGGGTAAGCAGATCCTGCTCCGCATGCGGCACCCGTCGTGTTGCTTATGTGATAACAAATCCGGTAAATAGTCTAATTCGGTAGGTCACATTCAGGAAAGGGAAGGGGATTGTAGTAACGACGTAAGGAACATATCCGATATCATTTGTGATACGGTTATTCCATAACGGTCAACCAACTCGTGATGGCGTCCGTAAAATGTACGAAGGGATGATTTCAACTTCACCATTTGGAACTCTTGGTTTAACTTTTGGGGATTCAAGCGTCACTGATGAGTCTTCTGTTGACGAAAGGCGCGTCTGGTGTAAATACAAAATTTAATCCTGCTATCTAGGATGAGTTTTTACTTGGTAGAAAAAATCTTGTTTGCATACAATTAATAATAATCCAAGAGTTTATACCAATATTTCTTTTAATTTGGGTCAATTTCTGCCGAGTAAGATTATTTGTAAATTTTAGTGTACAATACTTACCATGGTGCCTTCTAAGATCATCCCAGGAATGTTATAAAGATCTGCTTCACAGTCTCTCTCTACAGACTTATGAAGATCGAACAACAAGTCACCTGCATGTTGCCCTAAAGCTGTTTTGTTTATTAAAAGTTCTATTTTGGGTGCATTTTCTTTTTAATCAGAACTGTCTGAAGAAGATGAACTCCTCCATTCTTCATCGGAATATGATGAATCTAAATTTCTCCCATGTCTTTGTTTTACCTGTGAAGAAATTATTCAAAGGCTGAACACAGTTTTAAAAATATTAGGTTATAATGATAAGTAATTTATTTTCATCATTTTTACAAAACGTTTTTAGTAATTAAGCTGGACCATGTATAATACATTTGAATTTGTGAAGAAAATTTTATTGTCGAATAACCAATCTGATTTGCAATCTATTCTACTTTTTACCCTGATGATTATCATACCCGCAAATGATTTTTTTTACATTAAAAGTTTCAAAGGGTATATATCATTTGAACAAAACTTGAGAATTCTAAAAGGTACTTATAACAACAAGTAGAATGGAGCATTGTTAGATCGTTATAAGCGTAAAGTGGACACACAATCTCTATGTCAATCAGATTCTATAGACACACAATCTATATGTCAATCAGTTCATGGACACACAATCTCTATGTCTATCAGTTCATGGACACACGATCTCTATGTCTATCAGTTCATGGACACACGATCTGTATGTCAATCAGATACTATGGACACAAGATCTCTATGTCAATCAGATACCATGGACACACGACGTATATGTCAATCAGATACCATGGACACACAATCCCTATGTCAATCAGTTCATGGACACACAATCTGTATGTCAATCAGATACTATGGACACAAGATCTCTATGTCAATCAGATACCATGGACACACGACCTCTATGTCAAACAGATACTATGGACACAAGATCTCTATGTCAATCAGATACCATGGACACACGATCTCTATGTCAATCAGATACCATGGACACACGATCTCTATGTCAATCAGATTCCATAAACACAGGATATGTATGTCAATCAGATTCTATGGACACACAATCTCTATGTCAATCAGTTCATGGACACACAATCTCTATGTCAATCAGATTCCATGGACACAAGATCTCTATGTCAATCAGATACCATGGACACACGAGTTCTATGTCAATCAGATTCCATGGACACAGGATATGTATGTCAATCAGATTCTATGGACACACGATCTTTATGTCAATCAGATACCATGGACACACGATCTCTATGTCAATCAGATTCCATGGACACAGGATATGTATGTCAATCAGATTCTATGGACACACAATCCCTATGTCAATCAGTTCATGAACACACGATCTGTATGTCAATCAGATACTATGGACACAAGATCTCTATGTCAATCAGATACCATGGACACACAATCTTTATGTCAATCAGATACCATGGACAAACGATCTCTATGTCAATCAGATTCCATGGACACAAGATATGTATGCACATAGTTGGTGAATTGTGTAAAAATCTTCGCTCATCCTTTACACAGTTAATGTTCCCCATATGTACCCACAACTCGCTTGTATGTGTCATCTGTTTGTAGTCGTGAACACGCAGAACAATCACATCCTTATTAGAGGTCCGTTTGATTGTCCTGCCGCTTTTTCCCATTTCTCTAAACTTCGTGTCAAAGTTAAGGCATGGAATATCATACGGATAGTGACCTCCTCTTGGGTTCTTAACAAGTTACAACAGTCAGTAACAGTGTTGGTTGAAATAACTTTGACAATTTCGGGACTTACAAACGATTAGGCTAAGTAAAGCTCACAATCAGGTTGAATCTGGGGGATTTGACAAAGGTGTGAAGGATAAAACTACCAAAAAAATTAAGGAGAGCCTGTTTGTTTTCTTTAACAGAAAGAAACTTCTTGAAGTCAGGAATACTTCTCTCTTTAATAATCTGATACACTTTGGAGGAAGCTGTTGTCTTTGTGCGGCGTTCCCTTTCAGCAGACTTTATAGAGTTGTTCATGTCGTAGCGATAAAAAAAACATCTGCTACTGTGTGCGCTATAGAAAAGCATTGGGACATATTTTTTTTTATAAAAATCAGCTGCATGCAAAGACACCGAATGTTTTACTTTCCTTAACATCAATACATTGAACCAATGCCATACCATCTCTGTTTGTGATGGTTCAAAGGAAGGTAGGAAAATTGCACAAGAGACTTCAAATTCGATTTGCTTCACCAAATCAGACTTGCATGATTTTCTCATAGTGCCGTCATCGTGAAAAAGGGAAACTGGAATGGAACCTACAGGGTGCGACAGCACATTTTCTATTGTAACAACATCTCTACAGTTTGCCAAAATACAAGTTCTGGATTTATGTGACCTGAAATCATTTCCCCTCATTTACATTTAAGGTTTGTTTTTGTAGTCATGTTTTCAAACGTGTTTAGTTTTGACTTTGATATTGAACTATATATTGTCTAATAGTAAAATCGCCATCTATAAAATCTGATTGAATATTCTCAGGATGTTGAAGCATCGAGTTTGTAAATTGGCATCCACCTTGATTATAATTGGCACGGTTGGTTATAAAAAAAGGTAACATTTGAGATGACGATCTCAAATTAAATGACCAATTACCCTCTCGTTCTGCTTTAACATTTGACAGCAAAATTTCTACAGCTTCACGAAACATATATCCTAGTATTAGAATGTAGGTGATGCAGCCCTTCGCCATTGCTTATATGTATATATAAGATTTAAATAGCTCCAGCATATTAGGCGTTATGCCTCGTGTCTGGCTTGAATTATTGAAATAAGGCTTCTGAGATAAATGAATTTGATATTGTTGTTAGATTAAGGTATGAAATATCATGTTGATTATTTTACATTTTGCGTAAAAACAAATGATTAAAATGAATTGGAATGTACTATACTAAAAATGCAAAATATTCGTTGTGTTAAACTTGTACAAAATTTCAATAACGGATTAATTTTGCTAAATTTCAGTTGAAATCGTTAAAAAAGGTGTAACATCAATGTATATAATAACAGAAATCATATCAAGGAAGCTCTTGTACAATGTAGTCCTCAAAACTTTTCAACGTCGATTTTTCTTTAAAGTAAACTAACGAACTTCAAAGCCCATTGCACAAAAATTGACCCGTACGACAAGTCAAAATGTAAAGTTAAACATATGAACTACCAATAAAGTGATTTATAGCCGTATAGTCCGAATGACAATTAAACTCTTTAAATAAGCGACTTTTTCTCACTCGGTCACTGTATTAATATGAGTGGGTGTATAACTGGAGAAACAAAAATAATATCAGAAATTATGCTAAATGTGAAAGTTTAAATTTATAATTTGGTCTTAATAAGTGTAGCACAGATGCAGACAAATGATTCGTAAAATTATACATAAACCACCTTTAAATGTTATAAAATCGATTACAAATATACTTATTGTAATTATAATTTGTTTTTTCAAATGTCGTTTTCCAGTAATTGGTTGCTTTTAAAATATTATGAACGTCGTTTTTGACAAAATTTGTAATAAGAAGGTGATTAGCTGGAAAGTAGGCGAACAAATAATTATCTTCTTACCCTATAAAGTTTGCTTCATTGTGAAACTAAACACATTCAATAACAAAGATGGGTTTTATTTATATAGTTATATCGTTTTTATTATGTGGAAGCGTTTACACATCGCTTGAATATAACAAGGTAAACAATCTTTTTTTATCATAATCTACAAAAATACAACTGACGATATTTAAAGTCAACTTAATTTGTAATCAAATTCCTTTTTTTTTATGTATTTCAAACAAATGAGTATACAACAATGAACACTGAGTACAAAAACTAGTTCATTTATTTGACTAACACTAGAACCACTGATTATTTTTAAATGCTATAGAACCTCATTTTTTTCTTATTATTTTCTGCTAGTTTTATGGCATCGGTTAGACATGGAATACTATAACGATTGTATCACTCATTTTGTTTAAGGATGAATTTCATATGAATTCATCCAATGCCTATTTAAAATGGCCATCAATAGTGAAATTTTGATTTATTGTTTATTGATATTTATTGGAAATATGTATAAATATAAACAGAAAATGTGGTATGATTGTCAATGAGAAAACTCTTCACAAGAGACCAAATGACACAGATAATAACAACTATAGGTCAACGTACGGCCTTCAACAATGAGTAAAGAACATACCAAAGTATATTCCAATTGAAGTTGGAACTGCTAGAATGACTTTAGGAGATTGATAATTTTTAGATATTGCAAGCACAAAATTCTTACACGGTATTGCATTTTTTATACATTATTTGTCTTGTGACATGGAGCTTTTAAATCATGTTTATCTTAAATTCTAATGAAGAAATGCTGGTAGAGATTAGCTTCAAGTGGAAAATATTTCGTGCACATGGACTTCAATGAAACAATATTACACACAATTACGCACTTACATATAAATTAATATTAATTGATATTCACCCCATATGTACCAAGTGCTAGATTAGTTTTATTGATATACAAGAAATGTATTGGTTTTCCTAAACGGACGATTATACACACAGAAGAAGAAGTAAACTTAACAACAAAATTATTTTCATTTACCTGTGTATAATATGACGCATTTTTTTTTCAAAAGTGATGATTTTCTAAATATTGTCTAACATTTCACAGCGGTATCATATCTAAACTTTGTTTAAACCTGTTTATTTACTTTTTACCTTAATTATTTATCACTTATAATTTTAATAAACTATTCAGGTTTCAAATTTATTCGTTTATTGTGTGTTATTTTGCGGTTTTTTTTAATGAGTTAAGCCTTCCAATTGATATTTTATAGTGTGTCTTGCTATGTTGTGATGTATACTATTGTTTCAGAAAAGGGAGAAGGTTTGGTACCACTAAAACGTTCAATCCCGTTGCAAATATTTGCACCTGTTCTAAGTCAGGAATCTGATGTACAGTGGTTGTCCTCTGTTTATGTAGTTCATAGGTGTTTCTCGTTTCTCGTTTTTATATAGATTAGACCGTTGGTTTCCCCGTTTGAATGGTTTTACACTTGTATTTTTTGGGGCCCTTTATAGCTTGCTGTTCGATGTTCCTGTGTCTATAAATTTCAAAATGAACGCGTTTTATACACACATTGTTCTTTATTAGTTGTTATTGGCTTTGAACTATCTTTCAGTAACTGCAAGTTCTCTCAGATCTGTTCTTTCTATCTTTTATCTGTATGGAGCCGATGATTTACCCCCTGGATGGATCACCAGTGAATGTGATACACGGCTGAAAACAAACAAATTATAAATAATACCTTAAATTATCAACTTTCGGTGGCCCAGTGACAGTAGAATCTAGAGTTGTAACACAGTGTATACTTATTGACTGGGTATGAGTGGAATAGTAAGTTTATTGTCCCGAGGAGCAACTATTGTCCTTAGGCGTAGCCGAGGGCAATAGTTGTATCCGAGGGACAATAAAATTACTATTTCACGAATATCCAGTCAGTAAGTGTTTAATTATATCGAAAAATACAATAGACAATAAATGGCGGTGATAAATCAACTATAGTAATATTAAAAAGAAGAAACAAAACCATAACGTTTACTTCATAGATATGTTCAAATGCTAAGGTTACGTCTTGCACTGGCGTCAAGCCTATACTAGATACAATAGGTAATACACGACATCGTTAATCCTGCGTTATCACAAAAATCCTCCAATTGCGGTCAAATAGTTTCACCCAGGTCAAATAGTTGGAAATTTTTGACAGGTCCAATAGTTCAAGCTTGTAATTTGCAAAATAATGAAAATATTGTGTACTTATTTTATATAGAAAATGATAACTGAGGTATAATAATGCATAATATATAAACACTACAACAGATTCATTCATTAGATCACCAGTGAAGGTGATACACGACTCAACACGCACATTATATACATAGTAACTCTAAATATCAGCACAACAGTGTTAGGTTTAGTTCAGTCTTGGTGGCCGAGTGGTCTAGAGCGCTGACCACAGGGCAGGCGGTCATATAAACGATGAATTTATTAAAAAAAACACTGAGTCGATGCCACTGCTTGTGGAGTTTTAATTCCCCGAGGGCCCAGAATCATCATTGATATGGTCATATTTATAAATTTGCTGTTTACAAAACTTTTGAATTTTTGAAATACTAAGGCTTTTCTACCTCAGGAATATATTACCTTAGCTGTATTTGGCAAAACTTTTAGGAATTTTGGTCCTCAATGCTCTTCAACGTTGTACTTTTTTTGCAAATTTTAACTTATTCGGATTCGAGCGTCACTAATAAGTCTTTTGTAGACGAAACGCGCGTCTGGCGTAAATACAAAATGTAATCCTGGTATCTATGATGACTTTTTTTGTCTCGATATGCCAATAGCATGAGTTCGAATACAGGCGAGGAAAGAACAAACATGCGTCATCAAATTTGCAGATTTAACGTTGCTTTGCTGTTATGTAGAGTAATAATGAATATTGTTTGTGTTTACAGCCGTGTATGAACTTCATTGGTGTTCCAATAGATGGATCTGTCGTAGAGTTGTCACTTGTTGCTGTTATGTAGAGTAATAATGAATATTGTTTGTGTTTACAGCCTTGTATGAACTTCATTGGTGTTCCAATAGATGGATCTGTCGTAGAGTTGTCACTTGTTGCTGTTATGTAGATGTACTTATGTAATAGTTTCTATTTGGTACTGTGTACTCTTATGCATACCATTTATCATCATACTTTGGTGCCTCCTACAGTCGGTTCACCTTCAATTATGTATTAACCCCATCCTCATATAATACAAGGATAACATGCCAGTTTTGTGAATCTTCTCAACCAAATTGTCTATACAAATGTACACCATGTGCATCTTTATCACGCCTTGCTATGCATAACCGTCCCTTGATGACCCTTAAATTAAATTATTCTAAAAGTGTTGTTTCATTATAACACTCTTTCTTTTTTTTTAAGTGAATATAAATACAAATATATATCAGTTAACTAAATAATATAACAATGTTTAAATATATTTGAGGTGTAAAGGATATTCTTTAAATTTTAGAGGTAGCTACACAAAACCTTTTCGTTTGATTTGATTTTCCAAAGTGGCCACTGAATGCTTTATTATTATCATTTACAGAGATTGCCACCGGTAGCTTTTGACTCGGCCAATAGTGAGCTTCCTCAAATGAAGTTTGAGACCATCACTGTAACAAAAGGGCGATATGGAACTTATATCAAAGCCAACTTTAAAATGAACAAAAACCAATATTTCGGCAGTGACTATCATTCTACATGGTTTGTAGATAATATTCCTGTGCAATCTAGTAAGTAGTCGTCATAAAGACATCTGTTATTATCACACATTATCACATTAATAACTTGTTTTCAAACAGCCATGTGAACTAATTAGACAACAAGTGATCATATTTTAAAACTGCATTTACGATTTGTCAAACTCTAAACAGAAACAAGTCTTAGTAAAGACTAGTAATATTATAATTCTGGCTTGGGATAGATTAACAAACGTATGGCAGGTCTGAACTTGTGTTATATTGTTCTTTAATCCTTGAAATGTTTTACTTTAACCGGTTTTATGTTAATAACTCTACATCTGCTGTTACAGAGTATGCCATTCCATAACTTCAAACAATGTATCATAATATTTACAATATTTGTACTAATAAAGAGCTAAATATTAACGTTTTCTATATCGATATTTTAGCACCACCATATTTTCTTTGATGAGATATTCCAAAGTAATCTTTTATTTTGTAGTTTACATTAAGAACACGGATTTCTCCGTCTATGGGATTTCAGTGAAGTCTGTTTCTGATGGCCGTTTGATTTCATTCGATCTATCAACTTCTTTGACGCCACATGACATTGCAAAAAAAACATTTAAAGTTATTGTCAGATACAAGCATGATGAATTTTTACACTTAAAAAAGAAGAAGGAAACAAGACATTTCTACAGCTATCAGAATTATGAAATTATATTTAAAGGTTCTGACTTGGGTTTCCCTGGAGTTGTCTCTTCACAAACATATAACTTTGATAACTTTGAGTTTTTCATAGCTAAGCAATCGAGTACGAGGAAATATAGAGGCATGTTTGGTTTCGCCTACGACTCTGCCAGTTCTGTTAATAAAATCTCAACGTCGTTTGAAGGGTATGAAATCAAAACAAAACCACCCAGGTATGTGAATGATATAGCCACACAGGATGGTAATACAACACTTCTAAGCTTTTCAGAGATCTCAGTTCCGGCATTTTCCAACAAGCTAAAGCTTGTTAATATTGATTTAGTGGAAGACACCAAGAGACGGTATCATGGTTTGTTAAAAGTAACAGTTTCTACAACTAACAGGTTAAACGTAGATATCAAGTATGTTTTTGAACTAACGAGCTATCTTTACAATGGTTTGAGCCTCAAAGAGCCTTTCTTTCCTCTAACTGGATTAATCATAACAAACTTTGAGGAGAGTGGTAACGCTGAAAAGCCAACATTAATTTGCAGAGTATTTGGTTTTAGAAATGTCAAAGTTGAATTATTCCTACAAACAACAAAGTCTGATGACAGGGTAGAAGTTACCAAGAATGTTTACCCGATCTACAAGGAATTCGAAACAGTGCAAACTCTAGTCTTTGTTGAAAAAAGTGACAGGCAGGCAGGAACATATTACTGTGTAGCAACTTGTTTATACGGAGACAAACCGTTCAAAGTCGAAAAAAGAAGAAATTTGTTTTTGTAATAAATAGTTAGTACTTGAATAGAACCTCAGCTTAAGGTTCGACGTAAAAAAATGATGATAAACAAATAAACACAGTTATATAAGCGCTTTATTTGATTATCTTTTATAGTTATCCCACGAGGACGCGGTGTGTCAGTGTAAGATCACCCCGATGGCCGGAGGCCAGAGGGTGATCTAACAGTGACACACCAAGTCCGAATGGGATAACGATTTTACATCTCAGCTGTTTAAGATTATACGAAAACCATTAACAATTCATAAAATCTAGTTTAGAACGCCACACAACCATTATAATATACTTTATATATTACTATATGATGTTTACCCTTTATGACCCCCGAACACGATGAGTAGATATCAAATAATGTCAACTCGCCCCACTGGCCACCGACCGTGCAAGGGCTGTATAGCCAGTCAAGGTCGTTAAAAACTTCCATTTGTTGTTGCCCACTGGCCAATCGGCCCACACTATATTGCCACATAATAAAAAAAATCGGCTTATTCTTGTTTACTGACTCGCCCCACTTTTGAAAAAGTGTAAAAACAAATTGAACAATCAGTCTGACAACTCCCTTATTAACGAAAAGGGTTTATACCTCACTGAATAAAGGTCTGCCAACTCGCCCAACTTATAAAAATATCTTGCTTCCTTTAAGTATGTCAAATTACTCATAGTTCGTATCCAGTCGTCCTGGTGTAGTGGTATGTGCCGTGGCTTGATATGCCAAAGGTCTTGAGTTCGAATCCCAGAATATACACTGGATTTTTTCTACGTGAATTTTGATAGATAGTCTTTTCCGTATAATTAATTATAAGTTTTATAGTGGATTTGACATTCCCGTCAAAATGTTGCAGAACAAAGGAAAGCATGCATACCAAAGAAACTCAATTTAGGGTGATTTGGTAGGGCGATCCGGCTCAGATCACCCCTGTTAGAACAAAGGAGCGTGGATGTAATTAATACTTATCCCACGATGACGCGGTGTGTCAGTGTAAGATCACCCCGATGGCCGGAGGCCAGAGGGTGATCTTACACTGACACACCAAGTCCGAGTGGGATAACTATTTTACATCCCAGCTGTTTTAGATTAGACGAAAAACCATTTACAATTCATAAAATCTAGTTTAGAACGCCACACAACCATTATAATATACTTTATACATTACTATATGATTTGTACCCTTTTTGACCCCCAAACATGATGAGTAGATATCAAACAATGTCAACTCGCCCCACTGGCCAATCGGCCCAACCTATATCGCCACTTTATGAAAAAAATCGCCCCACTCTTGTTTACCTACTCTCCCCACTTTTGAAAAAGTGTAAAATCAAACTGAACAATCACTGACAACTCACTTAATTATTAACGAAAAGGGTTTAAACCCCACTGAATAAAGGTCTGCCAACTCGCCCCACTTATAAAAAACATCATGCTTCCTTTAAGTATGTTAAATTACTGATAGATCGTATCCAGTCCTCCTGGTGTAGTGGTTGTGTCGTGGCTTGATATGCTAAAGGTCTTGAGTTCGAATCCCAGCATATACACTGGATTTTTTCTACGTGTTTAATTATAAGTTTTATAGTGGATTTGACATTCCCGCCAAAATGTTACAGAACAAAGGAAAGCATGCATAACAAAGAAACTCAAACTAGGGTGATCTGGTAGGGGTGATCCGGCTCAGATCACCCCTGTTAGAACAAAGGAGCTGGGATGTAACTTCAGATACTGGGCTGATTTTTGGTATGTGAGTAAACCATGATGAGTTACAGATCAAGTTTCAGTTTCGTTCCGCTCCGCTATTTTTTTCCGAAATAACGGGCTTTGGACTTTTATAAATTGTTGAAAATCACAGTTATACGGACTTTTTTTCTAAATGCTTTCAGATATTGGGCTGATTTTTGGTATGCGAGTTAACCATGATGAATTACAGATCAAGATTAAGTCTCGTTCCGCTCCGCTAATTTTTGCAATTACAAGATTTGGACTTTGATAAATTGATGAAAATCAGTTATACGGACTTTTGTTCTAAACTCTTTCAGAGATTGGGCTGATTTTTAGTATGTAAGTTAACCAAGGTAAGTTACAGATCAAGTTTAAGTTTCGTTCCGCTCCGCTTATTTTTGCCGAAATTACGGGCTTTGGACATTGATAAATAGTTGAAAATCACAGTTTTACAGACTTTTTTCTAAAGTCTTTCAGATATTGGGATGATTTTTGGTAAGTGAGTTACTCACGATGAGTTATAGATCTAGTGAAAGTTCCGTTCCACTCCGCAAGTTTGCCAGAATTAAGGGTTTGAAAATTGTTGAAAGTCACAGTTATACAGACTTTTTTTCTATACGCCTTCAGATTTTGAGCTGATTTTTTATATGTGAGACTACCATCATGTTTGTGTCCACATGTGTTATTAAAATTGCAGATTTTTCAACTTTTTGAGACGGGGCCATTCGTGTCGCTTTGACACATCTAGTTTTTACTTGCAATCAGCAAGATAACGTTAATCACAAGTGGATCAAGAACTGTTAAAATTTACGAATTCATTCGTAGTGTTTGCATTGTAAGTGTTTGTGTTGTCTTGGCTTAAATTTTTGTAATGATTAAAAAGACACCAAAGATACCAAAGAGACATCCTAACTCAATAATCGGACATAAACTGACAACGCCATGGCAAAACAAAGAGTATAAAAAACACAACATAGAAAATAAAATGCTTAGCAATACGAGCCTCTTAGTAGTATAATATAATAAAAGGGGAAACATGAGGTTATAAGTAAAAGTTGAAGTCGTCAAAGACAACATCTTTAATATTAAACGAGAAGACCTTATTTTGTGTGTCGCTTGTCTTCCTTCCACTATAAATTAATTATCATGCCTCTGTGTCCTATAGGTACCATGCATAGTAGCATTTGTCATCCATTCTTATGAATATTCAGTTTTGGATTGTTTTGGGAGAAATACGAAAATAAAGGCGTCTGGAAAATGTTTCCGTCATTGGACGGACTTTTAAGTTAAAGACAATACTTCCGTTTAGAACTGTTTGAAATTGCACATAATTGTCATAATAAGTAATCGGGAATAGGACAAGTATTTTCGCGTTTATCCGCATGTATAACGTGAGGGTACCCAAATTGCACCTATTTTGACAGTTTTTTAACCTACGTTTATTTCTGCTTCAGACAAACGTTTTCATTATTTGTTTATTTTGTAGATGTATCATTATTTCTTATATGGTTTCACCAATTTAATTTTGAATCCATATGGTATCATAGGGGTCTGAGCTGACCTACAAACCATCAATGATTCTGTAATGAAGAGTAATGGCGACGTTTCCGTACATTTTGCTTTTTCAGTAAACACTTTATCTGTTGATAAATACTGTGAACGTCTTGTGTATATCTAAATATGTTTACCTATGTTGAAAGACATGCATAATATCAAATCATAAAAACACAATTCTTTTAGTCTCTAGGAAATCTTGTAAGATTTCCGCTACTTTTTTTCTGAATAGGTCACAGTGCAATTTGGGTACTCGGTGCAATTTAGGTACCGTTACTTAATATACTACAATCATACTACTATAATTTATAGAGACTCTCTATATAATATATCAGTGGCCGCCGTGTTTAATAATCATTGAATTGATAGGAAATAGATAAATATACAATTATTTATGTTCATAGTAAAGTAAATAGAAAACGCGAAAATAAGTGAAATTAACGGAAAACAAATTTCAAGTTTTCAAACAAGGTAATATTCAACTTTGTACTTGTTTTTGCTTTCGAATTCTTTCATCTCAGCGTCACTGGTTGGTATTGGGTGGACGAAACGCGCGTCTGGCGTATTACATTTTAAACCTGATACCTTTCGTTAGCTATTATTCGTGTTTCTCTGTTCTATATGTTCTCCCATTTATTTGTATTGTAGTCCTGTCATGTAATGTTGTCATTTTAATGTTATATTTCACATTACCATAAGAGCGGTAGGTTTGGCATGCAACAAAACCAGTTTCAACCCACCTGAACCAAGTCAAGAATAAGGCAATTGTTATATTATAGTTCGTTTCTTTGTTTCTTACATTTTAATGTTGTGTTTCTGTTGTGTTGTATTTCTCCTCTTATATTTGATGTGTTTCCCTCAGTTTTAGTTTATAACGCGGATTTATTTTTTTCTCAATCGATTTAGGAATTTCGAACAGCGGTAAACTGCTGTTGCCTTTATTCATATATAATCTATTTGTCTTTATTATACCTCAGTTAACATTTTCTATATAGAATAAGAATAAGTACACAATATTTTGACTATTTTTTCAAATTGCAAGCGTTGAACTATTGGACGGGTCAATAGCTTACTACTATTGGACCTCGATGAAACTATTTGACCGCAAGTGTCATTATATTTCGCTGAATTTTCAATGCAGCTACGGGATTGGATGATTTTGAAAATATCGTGGGAGTAACGTCGCGTTTTACCGAGTGTATGTAGGTTTGACGTCAGTGCAAGCATTTTAGAATATTTATGAAGTGACGTTATGTTTGGGTTTCTGTTTTTTATATTACGATAGTTGATTTATCACCGCCATTTATTGTCT
The DNA here is from genome assembly GCF_965363235.1 of Mytilus galloprovincialis. Lineage (NCBI taxonomy): Eukaryota > Metazoa > Mollusca > Bivalvia > Mytilida > Mytilidae > Mytilus > Mytilus galloprovincialis. The sequence continues at coordinate 109,566,583 of NC_134839.1, forward strand.
GTTGTCTTTTTCGATATAATAAAACACTTACTGCTACGTCTAAGGACAAAAAGTTGAACCCCGGGGACAACAAACTTACTATTCCACTCATACTCAGTCAATAAGTATACAATATATACCATTTCATCGTCCTTTGTCTATATGTTATCTGTGATTTGTGGTTCTGTACTGACAACACGTATGTATATCTTTATCTAACAAATCTTCCAATATTTTAAAAAAAGTTTTCAAATTCAAATGTTTCTATAAATGATCTATGATATATACAGTATGATGAATTTAACATAAGTGCATGCTATTCCTGTCTACACTGGTCATGTAGACGCATCATTATCGAAGAAACAAGTCAATCTGAGCTAGGAAAGTTATTTCAAAATAAATAAACAGCCAGTACTTTGACCATTGCTATTCAAAATGACTGACAATTTGTATGTAGTTGATACGTTAAATACGAACGATTGGAATCAATCCTGGCAAAAGTTGTGGCTAATACCAGTATGTAATCATTTTTAGTTTGATATCAAGTTTCAAAAGAAAAAATCAAAGATCAACATAAATCGTATAGTTGGGTAGGACGATTTTAATCTAAGTAACAATTTACTACAAAATTGCAACAGTATCTTTTGGATGCACTACGTATGTTTGCAAAACCCAAATACATATGAGCCGTACAAAATAATCGACTTTACCATTTCATTAAACAGTTCTTTTTTTACTTTCCAATGATGAATTTTGAATTGTTTTTTTTTTAACTCATCGGATTTTGTCTAATGCTTAGTTCGTTTCTGTGTGTGTTACATTTTAATGTTGTGTCGTCATTCTCCTCTTATATTTAATGCGTTTTCCTCGGTTTTGGTTTGTGACCCGGATTTGTTGTTTTTTCCATCGATTTTTGAGTTTTGAACATAGGTATACTACTGTTTCCTTTATTTAAAACATCAATTGCGTTTGTTCTTTCTCTGCTTGCTCTAAATAGATTTACCAATCGTATGATAGTAATTTTAGGCGATTATATAATGTATAAATAAACAAGTCTCAATTGAAAACAACGTTAAACCTATGATTGCGTTTGGTAAACACATTTCTGGGTAGAGGGTTCTAAATATAGCACAAACAGTATTTTTCAAAATACCAAAATAGTGAAAAAGTGTATTTTAACAAAACGTATTTGACTAAAAGGTCGAACAACCAATGTTCTTAAACCTGTTTACTTTCATTGGTGATTGCCAAATAAATGATCACCAGATGTAAAAAAACAAAAACAAAAAGGGATCATTCTATTAATTGAACACCAAACAGTAAACAATAAAGTTGCGGAAAAGATGGTATACCACAAACATGAGGTACAAAAATGGGAACGCAATATCCGGATTTAGTCAATTAATGTATCTTCAGTGGTGTTAGGAATTTGGATGGCAATATAATTTACCTCAATTTAGGATAAAATCTTGAATTGTACAGAGTCGAAATAGGATGAACAGATCATATAAACCAGAGAAAAATTTACTACAAACCCTAAAGAAACAATATAAACAAGTTTAAATTGATAATGATATGTGGATGTTTCACGTCCGGTTATCCTGTCTGGATATTGCGGACTGGACTAACCTATTCTAAAGACCTGAGTCTGAAGTTTAAATTGAAGAAGACGTTCAAACCTAGGATTCCGTTCGATAAAAACCGCAATTTTTATACGTGTGCATGTAAAACAAATTTCTTGGTAGACTGTTCTAAATACAGCACAAGCAACATTTTTTAAAAGTCCAAACGAGCGAAAAAGCAAAACTCTTTTGTAGACGAAACGAGCGTCTGGCGGCGTCTATACGAAGTTTAATACTGGTATCTATGACGAGTTTATTTAACAAAACGCATTAGACTGCATGCTGCAATATATGCATGATTGCCTATGAATGCTTATATCCACTTTATATGTACTTTAAGGGATTGTTGTCTTATTGGAAATCGTTCCACATTCCTTATTTTTATAAAGCTTAAGGCCATACAATTTTGATTGAACGGTATATATCTAGTGCAATATAACTGCGGTTATTTTGTTCTGGTACAATCATATCATATTTCTTATAAAGGTACACCATGGTGACTTATATCCAAATGTTCAGCTGAAATAATCAACTCCAATGGTAGCAATGCTCAAGTGTTTTTTTTTGTGCTATTTATATACAATTTGAATTAACATTCCACTAGTTCAGAGTCTATCTGATATAAAACAGCAATAAACACAAGATAATTGGTGATAAAACAAAATTTTATCCATATTTTAAGATTTTCAAAATTTCAGTCACATTATCTAACCTGAAATATTTCCCACAAAAAGCGTCAACCATGAATATTTTTAAAAATAAATAGTTTTTGGCTTATTTTTTATTTCCAAATTTACTTAACTGGTTTAATTAAAATACAAATATACTTTTAAATAAGATGTGTAGCATATAAAAATACAATTTTGCAAAAAATATAAAATATACAAAAATTTGTAAAGCAAATTATCTCCCTTTCGTATTTTTTTTCTTTTCTAAATGAACGATTAATAGCATGGCAAATCATCAAAAATGAAATAGAAATGAACATAGTTTTATTATGGGAAGAATACACTGCTATAAAACTTCAAAATTATAACATATCTACTGTCATTTTTGCAAAAAAGACTTGGCTCTGGATACTTTTTTTTCTGTATTAAACTGTTTTTCGTTTTAAACCTCACTCACTACTCTTGTATAAAACCTCACTGACTGCTCTTGTATAAACCTCACTGCTCTTCTAAAAATCTAACTTCTCTTCTAAAACCCTCACTGCTCTTCTAAACCTGCAAAAAACATATATATATATATATTAATTAAACTTAATTAATTGGATTTAAAAATTTATACCAATAATAATCATATTCAATGTTAACATGTTCTTTGATATTGTCTATAAACATTTTCTCACAAATTAAAATGACAGAGACAAAGCTTCAACCACAATAGTTTTAAGGTATGATTTGTGAGTACAAAGTTAAAAAATATATTGAAAATTAAAATTTACATGCTACTATTTTTTTAACAACCAAAAGTATTGTACTTCCTTTATATATATATCAAAATATTTTTCCAAAAAAATCTTGAGAAGAATGTCCTTGTTCATTGTTGTTATCTGTATATCTTTACATGTCTGCTTACTATCATATTACTGTAAGTAGATTCTGTACATTCAACAGAATCAACAAAAAGCAACAAAAACAAAAGCAGCAATAAAGTGAAAATTGATGTCGCATTAGGGACGACATCAAGAAATCAATGTAGGATAAAAAACTTATTAGTTTATCATCCTACATTGAACTTTTGATGTTGTCCCTTAAACTCTGAAACATAGATGAACTAAAAATAACAATAACATACAAGTCTTACAAAGGCTAGAGGCTCCAGACTTGGAACAAAAGAACAACCAAAGAACAATCTAACATTTGAACAAAGCCAACATGAGACTGATTAAACCTTGTGAAGGTGACATGGTCAACATCTGGAGGTCGCCAGCTGCATAATCTTCGTGAAGTTTAAAAACATACACTGCTGAATCACCTTCATACTTAACATTGTACCATTCAACAAACCCAGGAACAACAGACAATACTTTTCCTTTATACCATATATTGTTTGCAAATTTATGCTCAATCCATTTTCCTACTAAAAGTGGTTTATTTACAGTCATTCTTTCGTTTGTACATGTACTTGTTTTTGATTCCGAAATTAAAGTGTTTAAATTTGCTTCCAATTGAGCAACAGTAAACTTCTTTTTATCGGCGGAAAATGCAAACAAGCATTTGTCACTGGGAACCTGTTTTAGAACATTTTTTCTAAAATTTAGTTGTGCCTTTACAGCTGTTATTTTTTCAGTATTTTTCGAAATTTCCATTAAGTGTTGACTAACTTGTTCATGACTTTGCCATAGTCCAAAGTACATGATGTCATTTGTCATATTTTGTTTTTTTCTGTAGCTGTTTTATCTTTTTGAGTCTAATCTCCTCTTCTTTCTTTCTTAACTTTATTAATCTTTCTGATTCAATTTGTTGTAATCTTTGTTTAAATTGATGTCGTATTTTTCTACCTTCTTTTCTACTGTCCTCGATCAACTGGTTTCTTTCCGATACAGGAAGGTTATTAAGCCATTCATCTGTTTTATTATGCGAAAAAAGAAGATAAGCTTCATTGCAAAGTGTTGTAGCATTTGGTCTGTACTTCATGAGGAAATCAAGTTGTCCGAAGAAAAACTCCGGTAACTTGTTGTGTTTGAGACAACTATTTGTCTGTTCTCTGGTTAGCTGAGTAGGTGTTGAAAACTTCCCACCTGGTAGATGGTCACCTGCTTGCCGCTTTAATAAAATAATCATTACACCCAACAGAGATTGAAGTATTTGAACAGTGAGTTCATCAGAATCATCTGGTTTAAGAAGTTCATTTAAAATTTCATCATTATCATTGATTTGATCAGGAAATGGCTTCAAATTTCCTGATAAAATTATAGAACTGTCTTCTTTGCCTATCTCCAAAAAATCCAACAATACAGACAAAAGTTCATTTAAATTAAAAACATGACTACTTTTCTCAATTTTTCTCCACAATGGTCCACATACAAGTTTGGATATTAACCCCAAAGCTCTTGAACCAGCAATATATAATGGTTCCTTAATATCTGCTAAAACAGATGACAAAAGTCTATTTGTACATCCATATATTGATTCGAGAAATGTTTTAATATTGTTCCTATGGTGATAGGTGGTGTGCCCAAGTTGGAAAAACACATTAAACCTGTTGTGTTTATACCTTATAAAACTCACCTTGTCACCTATTGATTTCATATAAGTTTTAAAACCCCCATGTACCCCATTTCTCTCATCGACACCTTTAGCAAATGATTTGCTGCATGTTCGAATGAGCCTTATCGTTCCACATTCGGCATTTTTAACCTCTGAGTCATCACTGTCTGCCTCAAGTGTCTCTGCACCTAACGATTTATTGAAAAGTTTTTCAAATTTTCCTAACGCTACTGAGCATACATCCGCAAAATTAACCAACAGATGCAGAGAACAGAAAAAATTGTTCATTTTTGAGCATACATCCCTTTCATCAGCACTCAACTCATCCCAGTTCTGTACAAAATCTGGTAAAATATCAATCCTAAAACTTTCAAGCAATGTATGAAACTTTTTCTCGGTAGCTGCCCGATCGGACATTGTATTTCTTATATTAGATAGAAGTCTATAGCCTACATTTCTTTCCTTATCATTATTTTCTTTTTCCTGGCACAAGTCAGTTATGTCTTGCAAAATAGTTTTTAATGTATCTAAAACCGTTTCTGCACTCTTAGGTGACATTTCACGCAAGCCTAGTAAATAGCTGTTTTGGTTTTCGTCAGTTGCAGCAAATAGCTCAAAACATCGTCCATATTTCGAGGTTTCATCTGAATACAATGTTAGGTTATTTTTTTTTTGATAAAGATTCTGTCTGTTTTAAGGCCAAAGAAAGTCTTTGGTCATTCATCCTATCAATTGTTTGTCTACTAGGAAGCCTTTTTGAAACTTTTCCACACATCTTGCACACTTCTTTAACTACATCTGAAACATGTCTAGCTGAGATGTTAAGGTCAAGCAATTTCATAATACATTTAGTTAGTTCGGGCTTAAAAGTTTGTTTTTCTTCGTTCCAGGTTTCAATCACCATCTCATCATCATCATGCAAAAGTGCAGTCAAATAGTCATTGTCCACTTTTAAATCATTGTTTTCACTAACAGTATCATCTAATGTATTCTTTGCTTCTTCAATTGTCTCTATACTATCGTTTAATACGTCTAACATGTCACTATTTTCATTTTTAAGTTCTAAACATTCTAATTCCTTATTTTTCAAATCACTTTTCATTTCATTGCACATTTCAATATACTGTGTTTTCAAAGACTTAAGTTTTTCAACTGAGGCCCTTAAGCTGTTACATTCTTTAAGGAGACTGTCTTTAACAACAGATAGCTTTGAACATTCATTCTTAAATTTTTTATTGTTTTCCGATTTATTCAAAGCACGCTCAAGTTTTCGTTTCAATAACAAGCGCTCCTTTTTAACATTCAAATATTTTTCTTTCACTATTTCCGCTTTATTATTTTCATTTTCAAGAAATTCATTTTCTTCCTTCAATTCCTTAATTACTGACAGTTGTGATACTTGTACAATTCTCTTGAATTTTGCACTCTGAGTATTTGACAAACTCTGAACCGGTATGTAAAATTGTTCATTATTGAATGTTTTAAGTCCCTTTCCTCCTTTTTTTTTTGCATACTAGAATTTTATACATTTTTGATCGCAAAGTAGCTAAATTAATCATGTTCAATTCGATTTTGCACATTTTGGATAATATTTTAGCCACTCGACATTCCGGTTGAATTGTATTTACACTTTGTACAGTTTTAGAAAATATAAAAAGTTCAATCACTAATCCATTATTAATCAGTGATTGATGTATATTTGGGATAAGTTCTTCATTTCCATCTTCTAATGTTTTAGAATTTATATACAAATGGTCAGCAAATGGTCCTAATGATGCCATATTTTTAAAACTAAATATATATATATGTATATATATATTTAAATTAAAAATATTACTGTTTAATGTTTATTCATTTTTTTCTTGAAAGTTGCTATTTGATCACTGAGCACTTTCATATCTGTTTTTATTTTATCGTGCCACATTTGCTGCTTTTTGAAGTCTTTGTTTTTTTGTTCCAAATCTTTGTTTTTTTGTTCCAAATCTTTGTTATTTTGTTCCAAATCTTTGTTTTTTTCTTCAAACTCTTTGAGATTTTCTTCCAAATTTTTGTTTATTTTCACTATATCTTTATTTCTTACCACTAAGTCCTTGTTTTCTGATCTTAAGTTGATGTTTTCTATCCTTAGTTCCTCATTCTTTTGCATATATCTAAGGGCAAATGGATCTTTTATCTGGAGAAAAAAAATAAAATTTTCACTTGCAAACTAATAATTGGTTTGTTGGTATGATTATTTATATAATATTTTATTTTGAGTAAATGGGCCAGCCATGTTTGAAAGCTGATCAACAGGACCGGTGTCACATGTTGAGCAGGATCTGTTTACCCTTTCCGAGCACCTGAGATTGCACCAAGTTCTAGGTGGGGTTTTTGTTGTTCAGTCTTGTGTTTTGTGTACTATTATTTGTTGTTTTTTGTCTTGTATTTTTTTATGCCAGGAGTTGTGAAACATCATTCCAAGTGAGGACCATGGCGTTGTCAGTTTTTCTTTCTTTAAATGAATATAAACTCAAACTTCTCAAAATAACACGAAGACATGTTATGTTTAACATAATTGTAGTGTACTTGACTCTAGTCTTTTAAATGTTTGTATAAAAATTAAAAACAGACTCTAAACATACTATTTTAACTTCAGGTTTTTCTCTCTTAACTATAATTGTTTTGAACTTTTTCTCAGGAGTGTTGAAAACTAAGTCTAACTCCTCATCAGATGAACTTGGACACTAAAAAAAATATAAATACATGAATCTCATTGACATAACAAAAGCAGAAACATAAATTTAATATGCTAAATGTATTAAATTAAATGAAAGTGCTAGCATACATGTAGCATCAGTAATAAAATACTCCAAATCTGGGTATCCCGCTAACATGTTTAAGCCCGCCACATTATTTATGTATGTGCCTGTCCCAAGTCAGGAGCCTGTAATTCAGTGGTTGTCGTTTGTTTATGTGTCACATATTTGTTTTTCGTTCATTTTTTTACATAAAGAAGGCTGTTAGTTTTCTCCTTTGAATTGTTTTACATTGTCTTATCGGGGGGGGGGGGGGGGGGGGTATTATAGCTGACTATGCGGTATGGGCTTTGCTCATTGTTGAAGGCCGTACGGTGACCTATAGTTGTTAATGTCTGTGTCATTTTGGTCTTTTGTGGATAGTTGTCTCATTGGCAATCATACCACATCTTCTTTTTTCTACATCCTTAAACGTACATTATTGTAGATTTGATTTTGTTTAGATGATAACAATCAATATATTGCTGCACTTGTTCAGCATGGTGGTAAAAACTGTCTATTATATAATAGTTATAAAATGCATGTAACACATTTATCCCTTGAAAAATACTGCTGGCGCTGCAAGTGTGTCAATTAAATGAAAGCTACAATGTATGATATAAATTGTAAACATGTATTTTAACATGACAAAATTGACTTATTTAAAAAAAAATATTTTGCAATGTTCTAACAGTATATATTATAAGTACCTCCACTCGCTTTCTTTTAGGATCTTTTGACATTGGATTGAATGTAATGATACCATAAATTCTGATAATGATAAACAAACTGTGTAAAATGTATAGAATATATTATGTTATTGCACCACGGGTAAATATCATATTTTGATTGGTTTATAGCTGTCATGTGGTGACCCCTTATGGATGTGTAGGGGTTAGTAAATAGGGGGTTCATGACGTCAAGTTTACTGTAATGGTAGAGTCATCTATTAATGTTGTTTTCTTTCATTGTTTATTTTTCCACAAAACACAGCAGGGAAGGAACAGTGTGCAATAAATTCATTACAGGGTTAACTACTGACCCCCCTAAGGAGGTGAATAAAATTCCTATTCTTATTATTATTAACTATTGTTGTCATTTTTTATAAGAATTAAGATTTCTCTTCCGTCCACTCAGACAGTCTTTTTCATTTAAAACATTGTAATTTACAGTCAAAACTTTAAATTTTATACTTTGACTATGAGTTAATGATGATTTATTGATGACCAGTTAACTTTGCAAAAAGTGTGAGTAGACTGTACAATTTGTCTGGCATTACTAGCATTCGATGTTCATGATTGGTCTAATTTTGTCCCCCCTTTTTTATGTACCTTACAACCAACTCGACTATTGGACCTAGAGCACTTATTTGAAATCATGAGATGACTGAACAACTATTCATCTTCAATATTCATTACGATCTACAAACTTTTTGGACACTGTTAAATTGCTGTTGTGAAAAGTTTGCTGTATTTTCTGTGAATAGGAAAACCGGAAGTGAAGAAAACATGAGCAGATAACTGTAGTTTGCATTTTTACCTTAGTCATTGAGGAACATCATATCAAAGATTATCTCTATTTTTAAGCTAAGAACGGAAAATGTATGTATGTGCAATAGAATATATCAACTCAGTATGAAATATGCATCAAAATGAACAGAAATATAAAGGGGGACTATAGTTATTAAATAATATCCTTCATTTTTATTGCTTCATTGTTAACATGCCGCCTTACCATAGAAATTGTATGGGAAAATACCTTTGGTATTTATAGATCATTACCTCATTCTTCAAACAAAGTCATCTGAGTGTTTGAAACAAACGTGAGGTATGAGTACACAAGCGTCCTTTTGAAGCTGTGAACTGGGTACGTGTTTGGAATGTGGTAAATATTGAGCAGTGAGTTATTTCTCCTTTGCATTGAGCATTGCTACCAATGGTGCCACTGTTAAATTCCCATCTACTTAGTTTACCTTTGGTTTCAGTCTCAATGTATGTTTTCAATGAAGTGTTTTAATAATGTTATTTGTGTGTCTTCTTTCTTTTTTCTTTCTGTCATAGTGTTCTCTGTCTTTTGTTATTGCGTGTTTGGTATCTACTTTCCTTTTTTTAAGATGATATATTTCTGCATATAGATTCTACAATCATTAAAAACACAAAGTTAAAAGTAAATTATTTATAAATTTGTTTTCAGAAATGTTGATAAACATCAGATTGAAATACAATGTCTCCACATTTAACTTGGCTTTCCTTAACCATAATTCACACCATGGTCAACGTTAGAATAAAAAAATTGCACAACTGTCAATTTTGCCTTACATATATTTCACAACTTAAATTTTACTTCTAGGATAGACTAGCACTTTTTGTATAAAGGACTTAAACGAGTGTAGATTAACGCCACATCTATGTAACTCTGGAAATTGCACCAACACACCTGGTAGTTACTACTGTACATGTCCACTTGGAACATACGGTAAACAATGTGATATAGCAGAGACCTGTGATACTCATCCCTGCAAAAATGGAGCTACATGTACACCTGGAAGCAGTAATAGTATTTCATGTAGATGTGTATCTAGGTATTCAGGAACGAGATGTGAAATTAGTCCTCATCTGAAATCAACAAAGTCTCAGGCCACATCTACAACGAAACATATAACAACTCAGCAATGCCCTAAAAACTGTAATGAAAGAGGGAGATGTAGCCACGGAAAATGTTTTTGTAATGGCGCTTGGACTGGAATTGACTGTTCTAAAATTAATCATTGTAGCATAAATCCTTGTAAGAATCAAGGGAAATGTAACAATAATGCAACAGGACATACATGTAACTGCACCACTCAGTGGACGGGTAATAATTGTGAAAATCGTGATTATTGCTCAGTATCTCCATGTAAACATGGTCACTGCACAAATGGGCGGACTTCATTTAAATGTGCATGCAGCATCGGCTGGATAGGCGCAAAATGTAACATACGTGATTACTGTTCAACACATCCATGTCAGTATGGGAGTCAATGTAGAAATCAAAGGAATACTTACCAGTGTTCGTGTACTTCTGACTGGACCGGGAAAAACTGTAGTTGTAGAAATTACTGTTCCGGATCTCCTTGTCAGCATAATAGTACATGTACAAATGGAGCTAATGCCTACTCATGTGTATGTACAAAAGGCTGGATTGGGAAGACTTGCAGCAGTCAAGATTTCTGTTCGAGAAATCAATGTCAAGATTCTAGTACTTGTAAGAACACAGGTAACTCTTATTCCTGTAAATGTAGCGGTAGATATATAGGAACAAATTGTGAGAAATGGGATTATTGTTCTAGTTCTCCATGCCAAAATAGAGGCACATGTTCAAACAAAGGACCCACGTACACATGCGCTTGTCCGTCGCCTTGGATTGGCCGAAGTTGTGACAAAAAGAGTCCTTGTGCCAGTTCACCTTGCAATCATAACAGCACATGTACAACCAAAGGGAGCACCTTTTCTTGTTCTTGCTCACGTGGTTGGATAGGTACTACTTGTGATACTAAGGATTATTGTTCAAGTTCTCCTTGTAAGCATGGTCGGTGTACAAATAGACATACCTCATTTTCTTGTTCATGCAGCAACGGCTGGATGGGTACAAAATGTGATGTTCAGGACTACTGTTCCACTAACCCATGTCAGCATGGAAGTCGATGTCAAAATCAAGGGCATACTTTCCAGTGTGTGTGTTTATCTGACTGGACCGGGAAAAACTGTAGTATAAGGAATTACTGCTCCGGTTCTCCATGTCAGCATAATAGTACATGTACAAATGGAGCTAATGCCTACTCATGTGTATGTACAAAAGGCTGGATTGGGAAGACTTGCAGTAGTCAAGATTTCTGTTCGAGAAATCCATGTCAACATTCTGGTACTTGTAAGAACACAGGTAACTCTTATTCCTGTAAATGTAGCAGTAGATATATAGGAACAAATTGTGAGAAAAGGAATTATTGTTTTAGTTCTCCATGCCGAAACAAGGGCACATGTTCAAACAAGGGTTCTACGTTCACATGTGCATGTCCATCACCTTGGATCGGAATGAGTTGTGAAATCAAGAATTATTGTGCCAGTTCACCTTGCAATAATAATAGCACATGTACAACCAAAGGGAGCACGTTTTCTTGTTCTTGTTCACGTCGTTGGATAGGTACTGCTTGTGATACTAAGGATTATTGTTCAAGTTCTCCTTGTTAACATGGTCAGTGTATAAATAGACATACCTCATTTTCTTGTTCATGCAGCAACGGCTGGATGGGTACAAAATGTGATGTTTAGGACTACTGTTCCACTAACAAATGTCAACATGGCAGTCAATGTCATGATCACGGAAATACTTACCAGTGTTTGTGTCCTTCTGACTGGACCGGGAAAAACTGTAGTATTAGAAATTACTGTTCCGGATCTCCTTGTCAGCATAATAGTACATGTACAAATGGAGCTAATGCGTTCTCGTGTGTTTGTACAAAAGGCTGGATTGGGAAGAATTGTAGCAGTCAAGATTTCTGTTCGAGAAACCCTTGTCCACATTCTGGTTCTTGTAAGAACACAGGGAACTCGTATTCCTGTAAATGTAGCAGTAGATATACAGGAACGAATTGTGAGAGATGGAATTACTGTTCCAGTTCTCTATGCCGAAATAGAGGCACATGTTCAAACAAAGGACCTACATACACATGTACTTGTCCATCGCCTTGGATCGGCAGGAGATGTGAAAAACAGAATCACGGTGCCAGTTCGCCGTGCAATCATAACAGCACATGTACAGCCAGTGGAAGTACATTTTCTTGTTCTTGTTCTTCTGGGTGGATAGGTAGTACTTGTGATGAAAGGGATTATTGTCAATGTCAACATCAAGGTATTTGTATACATAATGGAAACACCTTCTCTTGTAATTGCACTAAAGGTTGGATAGGGACAAAATGTACTATTGTTGATCATTGTGCTAATAATCCGTGTGATAATTCGGAGAAATGCAGTAATTTAGGCGATAGTTTCACATGTCAGTGTCTTGATGGTTGGAATGGTACAACATGTAAAACAGAAACAAAATGTCATGATAATACTTGTAATAACCACGGAACCTGCCAAGTCAGTCGTAATAAACCAATGTGTTTCTGTGATAAGGGTTGGCATGGAGATTTCTGTACTGAGGTAAATCATTGCTCTTCTCATCCATGTAAATTTCAGACGGACTCACAAATAACTCATCAGAATAATAGTAATACAACTGGTTGCGATAGTCTTTGTGGAAATGCTGTTTTTTGCGACATGTTAAGCACTGGATTAAAATGTGTATGTAAATTAGGATGGATTGGGGATACATGTGAAGTACGAGATCCTTGTTTTAATAACCCATGCAACAATTCGGGAATTTGTTTTGGAAATTCAAACAGATTTTTATGTTATTGTCCAGTTGGATAGAAAGGATCATTATGTGAACTACCCGATGACACCGTAGGACGTACAGTATTGAATCCTTGTAAGAACGGAGGTCATGTTTTTTATCATAATGAAAATCTTATCTGCTCTTGTCCTAAGGAATGGACTGGTCCAAACTGTGAACAAGATAAGGACGAATGTAAAAATGGTATCAGTATAAATGATACAATTATAACAGATATCTGTCAGAACAATGGTCGATGTATAAATATTCCAGGAGGATTTGTGTGCGCTTGTCATGACGGCTGGGCAGAAAATAGATGCGAGACTGACGTAAATGAATGTGATCCTTCCCCTTGTCAAAATAAAGGTATATGTAATAATATTAAAGGATCATTTAAATGCTATTGTGAGCCGGGTTGGAAAGGTTCCATATGTGAAATAGACATAGATGAATGTCAGTATGTCCCATGTGGAATACATGGACAATGTAACAATAGCGATGGGAATTTTTCCTGTATGTGTGATAACGTATGGTCAGGAAATAAATGTAATCGACGTGTAGATCCATGTGACACATCTCCGTGTCGTAATAATGCTACTTGTGTTATAAATGGAGATGAATATATATGTCAATGTCTATCAAATTGGAAAGGTATACATTGTGATGAAGACGAAGATGAGTGTTTATTTCATCCGTGTGAAAACAATGGACTCTGTGTAAATTTACAGGGGAATTATTCTTGTAATTGCACAGATGATTGGACTGGGAGACATTGTGAGGAAAGGGTTGACTCTTGTCAAAGTATCCCATGTTTCAACGATGGTACGTGCTTTGATTCACTTCCTGGATATACATGTAACTGTAAACAAGGATGGACAGGAGAAAGTTGCCAAACAGATAACAATGAATGTCTGTTGTCTCCATGTAGTAATAATTGAACATGCATTAATACTAACGGATCGTATCGTTGTGATTGCACGGACTTCTGGGAAGGCGACGACTGTTCTGTTGATATTGATGAGTGTAGTTTTAATCCATGTAATTCAACTTACAAATGTGTAAATACTTTCAGTGGTTACGAATGTGTGAATTGTACGACAATGAATTGTACAAATGGAGGATCATGTATTGATACATCTTCTGGGCCGATATGTCATTGTGTACCTGGACGGATAGGTGAATATTGCGAGAAACAAGATTTTTGTTTTAACAGTCCGTGTAACCCGTTAGAAAACTGTACGAACGAGGCTGATGGTTACAAGTGCCACTTTCACCCCTGTAATAGTTCACCGTGTCTAAACAAAGGAATGTGTATGGAGCACAATCTAGGTTATTCTTGTCAGTGTAGACCTGGATGGAGAGGAGATCGTTGTCAGTACGTGGATTTCTGTAATTTATCTCCGTGTCTCAATAATGGAACGTGTTTAAATCATAACTTTGATTACACATGCATCTGTACAGAGGAGTGGGAAGACAAAAATTGCTCTGTCTACAACTATTGTCATACCGATCCATGTATCAATTCCGGTATATGTTTAAACGGAAATTCTCAATTCACATGTGTATGTAACAACACTTACACTGGACAGACATGTGAAACGTCCGATTTTTGTTATAGTAGCCCATGTAAAAATGGTGGTTCGTGTATCAACGGAAATACAAACTTTACATGTTTTTGTGACAGAGGTTATACAGGGAAAACATGCGAAACGGAAATAGACTGGTGCGCATCCTCACCGTGTCATCACAACAGCTCATGCGTCAACATTCAGTATGGATTCTACTGTCATTGTACTGGAGGCTGGGTTGATCGTCAATGTGAACATGATATTGATGAGTGTATGTGGAGCACATGACCAAGCGGTTCATACTGTCAAAACCAGTTAGGAGGATATAGATGTCGTTGGAAAACTAAACGATCTACAGATATGCAATTGTTTAGAAATAAAGCAGGTAATGATTGTGTACAATTGTTTAAAGGTTGTTGTTTTACTCTTTTTTTGTTAATAAAGCACATGACTTTTTAGCTCACCTGGCCGGAAGGGCCAAGTGAGCTTTTCTCATCACTTGGCGTCCGGCGTCCGTCGTCCGTCGTCCGTCGTCCGTCGTCCGTCGTCCGTCGTCTGTCGTCGTTAACTTTTACAAAAATCTTCTCCTCTGAAACTACTGGGTCAAATTTATCCAACTTAACCACAATCATCATTGGGGTATCTAGTTTTAAAAATGTGTCCGGTGACCCGGCCAACCAACCAAGATGGCCGGCATGGCTAAAAATAGAACATAGGGTAAAATGCAGTTTTTTGGCTTATAACCCAAAAACCAAAGCATTTAGAGCAAATCTGACGGGAGTAAAATTGATAATCAGATCAAGATCCAGCTGCCCTGAAATTTTCAGATGAATCAGACAACCCGTTGTTAGGTTGCTGCCCCTGAATTGGTAATTTTAAGGAATTTTTGCTGTTTTTGGTTATTATCTTGAATATTATTATAGATAGAGATAACTTGTAAACAGCAATAATGTTCAGCAAAATAAGATTTACAAATAAACTAACATGACCAAAATGGTGAGTTGACCCCTATAGGAGTTATTGCCCTTTATAGTCAATTTTTAACAATTTTTCGTAAATCTTTGTAATCTTTCACAACAATCTTCTCCTCTGAAACTAGTGGGCCAATTTAAACCAATTGAAACTTGGTCGCAATCATCATTGGGGTATCTTGTTTAAAGATTGTGTCCGGTGACCCGGCCTACGAATCAAGATGGCTGCCATGGCTAAAAATAGAACATAGGGGTAAAATGCAGTTTTTGGCTTATAACTCAAAAACCAAAGCATTTAAAGCAAATCTGACAGGAGGTCAAATTGTTGATCAGGTCAAGATCTATCTTTTCTGAAATTTTCAGATGGATTGGATAATCGGTTGTTATGTTGCTGCCCCTGAATTGGTAATTTTAAGGAAATTTTGCCGTATTTTGTTATTATCTTGAATATTATTATAGATAGAGATAAACTGTACAAAGCAATAATGTACAGCAAAGTAAGACCTAAAAATAAGTCAACATGACAAAAATGGACAATTGACCCCCTAAGGAGTAATTGCCCTTCATAGTCAATTTTTAGCAATTTTCATAAAATTTGTAAATTTTCACTAACATTATAAAGTTCATTATAGATATAGATAATTGTAAGCAGCAAGAATGTTTAGTAAAGTACGATCTACAAACACATCACCAACACCAAAACACAATTTTGTCATGAATCCATCTGTGTCCTTTGTTTAATATTCACATTTATATATATACCAAGGTGAGCGACACAGGCTCTTTAGAGCCTCTAGTTATGGAAATATAATGCTATAAATGTGTAACGGATAATTTATTGAAAGGTAGATATAATAATAATAAATAATCGTATTAAAGGTCACGTATTGATTAACAGTTAAACAACATATAATTAATCAATATATACAATATTAAGAATTATCAACACCCAGGCAAAATATATCTACAATAAACTTGCATGAATTTCACTTCACAAACGTTCATATGACATAGCACGAAATATAAAAATAATTGCGAAAACTAACTTCATATATTATTTTCCGGCTCAATATGTTATTCTAATATAATCGGTTGCACTTTTCGTTCAAAATATCTTGGTTACAGTATAGTTAAACCTTACCCGTAAGGTTATTCATGAAAGGTCACTTAGTACATGGGAAAAGTATGTACTATGCAACTTCGACTACAAATTCAAGCCATTTGATTTGACGAGGGGTTTTAAATAAGTGCTAAATGCTTTTTCATCGTTTCGACGACTAAAATGTAACCTATGTCTTTGAATGAGAAGGTTAAACTTTAGGTGCTCAACGTTTGGTGTGAAATATAATCAAAATAAATACTTCTTTAAATTACATGTTCGCTTATTTTTAGAACAAGTTACGGTAGGAATATCACAACTTTCTGTGACTGAACACAAGACAGATCATGTTTTATCATCTGTAAAGTGTCTCATTCAATGGTATATCTGCAGTGATGGTGTAGCAATGATAAAGTCATTATCTCTTGATGTAGACAGGTAGGTTTTTAGAAGTTGTTGAACCTTTTAGGAAACATTGTTGTACACCAATGAACAGGATGACGAATTCCATGTTTTACGATAAAACGAAGTTCCACGTGTTTTACGATAAAACGAACCATCGGTTCACATTGCATTGTAATTGGTGAACAATAGTAAGATCTAGTAAAACAAAATAGTATATGGTCAACAGCAAATGATGCCGAACAATTTTACCAAGCACAAGAGCTTCTTGACAAATGGCATCATAAGAGTTTCGTTCTCAGTTTGTCATTATTGCAATTTAAAAAAACAAACATGTGCAGGGTTCTTTAACTCCCTTAACTATGATCAAATCAAGATGACAGTACTATATGGCAAATAAACCCACCAATTATGAGAGCTTATTATAAAATGGACCTACAGGAGTTGAATTCATAAAAGAGAGACGAAAGATTCCAGCTGATAGATCGATAAACTGACGATGCCATGGCTAAAAAAAGAAAAAGACAATCAGACAAATAATAGTACACAAGACACAACATAGAAAACTATAGACTAATCTTAAAACTAAAGTGTCATTGTCACAATACTAAAATAAATACCAACCAGAAAGTGTAAGAATGAAAAGGAACAACACGAGATACGACTATGCACAACAAGACAACAACCCAAAAGCAAAAATATTCAAAACTTAATATATAGTGCATGGCGATATTTACATTATTATATCCAAATCCCTGCTTTAAGAGTTTTTCTTGGTTTCGAAGAATAAAGGTACACATATTAAAACATTTTTCTTGAAATCCAAAGCTGAATCGCGAACAAGCGCATATTAAACCAACTGAGAAAAGTACCTTGCTTACGAATAAGTCAACGAAGTCTCAAATATCCCAGTAAACTTGATATTAGGAATAAAACCGAAACGAAAAGCCGAAGTCTGCTGACAGTGATCAATATCTTGATTTTTTGGCTATACTTTTTTCCTATATAATGTTATTAGCTCTTTAATTTTTGAATACATATCTTATAATTCCGAATTTGCAAAATAGTAAATGTAACACATATATTTTGGACGTGATCATCAATGAAGTGTCAATTGGTGTTGTAAAATTGGCACTTTTTTATTGACACAAATCAACAACTTTAAGCAAAAATATATAACAACCTTCTTCAATTCAATTTTTTAATTATAAAGTTTAAATATTTCAGCAGAAACATACCTTCTGCTCAAAACTATCTAAAAAAATTAATACTTTACTCATGTGCATCTGCTCACTATCCGTATTTCGTTTAGAGGAACGTGTTCTTGATACAAACTATTCCAAAAGAGTTATGAGAATCTGAAATCAATACAACATAGGTTTATCGTAGCAGGTGGGTAATAGCTTCCATTGAATTGTTATAGTCCTATCAGTCGTTTTTACAATGGAAATATTAAATGGACTCGAATCTAAATCAAAGAAATAAGTTGACTATTAGGGTAAACAACAAATACAAGATGCGTAAAGATATCTGTTATTTCAAATAATTTTTACACAAAGCTCGGTATCATTCAAGCCATGCCTCAAAGAATGTCAGCAGGGATTGGAACATATTTGTCCATGTTTGTCATGAAGATAAATATGACTTAACTGATTAATAAACCATTGAGGTAATGTGACTCATTCAAAACAACTTTCTTTTTCATTTCACTAAAACACTTTGTCATTTAATTGTTTCAAGTCAGAATTCTTGAGAGTTGTTAAGTTTTTTCTTATTCATTATCATATTTTTAGTTTTTTTTTCATTTAGTGTGGATTTACATAAGGATTTTGCTGTTCTGTATTTTTGTAAACAAACGCTATGATGGTGTCGTTTGATTATTTAGTACATTAAAGTTGTTTCAAATAAAACATGCCATCAAAAGTTAAAATCGTCAAATGGAATGTTATTTGTTTTTTCGCTTTTATTGATGACATGGCGTTGTCTGGTCTACTGATACATTTTCCGATTACTCCATCGCAATGTTCTCTCTATTTCTTGCAATTCTACAGATTAATAAACAATGCAAGTTGTGTTACATCTAAATGAATTCATCATCAGATTCCCACACATGCCCAAATGTGAAAGAGAGAGAGAGAGAGAAATGGTTGTGTTGAATCATTAGTTTAAAAACTTTTAATAATTCCATGCGACTGTCGTACAAGTGAGAGGTTTAGCTAGCTATCATAGAGTAACTTAACCGTATTTGGCACAACTTTTTGGAATTTTGGGTTCCCAAAGTTTTTCAATTTGTTTGGCTTTATACAATTTTGATCTGAGCGTCACTGATGAGTCTTATGGAAAAAAACGCGCGTCTGGTGTGGTAAATTATAAGCCTGGTACATTTGATAACTATTGATACTTACATTGTTGTATCCCAGTAAACTGAGTCACACTTCCTATCTGAAAGTAAAGTGTTATACAAATTGAGCGAAACGTTTTCCAATAAATGCACTCTACTAGAGTTTACGATTTGATTTAACAAGAGGACTACAGTGGTCTAGAGCGCTGGACACAGTACAGGTGGTGATATCCCAATAGCATGGGTCAGAATCTCGGCGAGGAAAGAATAAAACTTTGCATCTGCAAATGTTCAGATCTAGCATTGTTGTGCTAATATTAAGAGTAATTCACTTGTGATGGATCTGGTGTAGATTTGTAACTTATTCGCACGTATGTTTTCCTCGATCAAATCTTAAAACTATTATTAAGTATTATTCGTTTTTTTCATTATTTATTAAGGTGATGCTAATATAACTTTGTCGTATCGTGATTCATTTCTTTGCCATTAGATGTTTTTCTTTTTTTTTTATTATATATTATTGCTAAAAAAATACCTTCCTGGTTAGTAGTTAGTCGTTATTAGAATCAAACAGAGACATTTAAACTAAAATAATAATAAATCAAAGAAACACGGATATTATCATGACAAAAACGATTAATTTATAAGTCAAAAACGATAAGTAAAAACACTTAACACAAAAGATTCTCAGTTAAATTAACGTTGCAAAAGACCTTTATATCAGCATATTTTTATCTTTTATTATTACAGCTTTAATGTTTTAACTTCAATGTACATTTTGTATCTTTTTATCTAACTTTGCCATAATTTTTGAATAATCTATGTTTATTTGTCTAAGAAAACTTAGGTAGTTGTGTTATATTTGATTGGCATTCATTTCGAAGACACAACAGACTTAATTGTTTAAGATTTTCTTTTTCGACTTACCTCTTTAACAATAGAAGTAGTTAACATGGCACGGTTAACAGTGGTAATATATAGAGAGTATGATTCAAAATCAATAGTGTCTACAGGAACAGTCAATTTACAGTTGTCAAAGTCTATTTCAAACTTCTTGTTGAAACAGTCATCTTGTATACAGTAACAATCAGGATCGACATTCACCAGACATTCACTATGTGTTTGCGGTAATAAATACATACAGCAAATGTATTACAAAGTAGTTGGAACACATTTGTTATTTAATAAGTTCATACCCTAAAAAACTGAGGAGCCTCAATATTATTATGAATATTTAGTAAAGTTAAAATCTAGGTGACGTATGTATGTAAATTGTGTGATTATGTAGGAGCAAAACGCTTTAACTCAATATGTTCACGCCACACTATGGAGCAGAAGGTATGCTACTGTTGAGAAATTAGAAGTTGACAATTGGAAAATTGAAACCTTCCATTGTGTTTTATTTTAAGAAGTCGTCGTTCTGTGTCAATATTGAGAAAAAAAGTTCAAAATATAAAGCAGACATTTTGTTTTCAGTAGTATTCTTAATTTCAAGAGCACTGAGCTATATAAAAGAGGGACGAAAGATACCAAAGGGACTGTCAAACTCATAAATCTAAAACAAACTGACAACGCCATGGCTAAAAATGAAAAAGACAAACAGAAAAACAATAGTACACATGACACAAAATAGAAAACTAAAGAATAAACAACACGAACCCCACCAAAAACTAGGGGTGATCTCAGGTGCTCCGGAAGGGTAAGCAGATCCTGCTCCACATGTGGCACCCGTCGTGTTGCTTATGTGATTACAAATCCGGTAAATAGTTTAATTCGGTAGGTCACATTCATGAAAGGGAAGGGGATTGTAGTTACGACGTAAGGAACATATCCGATATCATTTGTGAAACGGTTATTCCATAACGGTCAACCAACTCGTGATGGCGTCCGTAAAATTTAGGAAGGGATGATTTCAACTTCACCATTTGGAACTCTTGGTTTAATAGCTTCCTTGTGAGCAGTAACCCTCTATCAAGAAAATCATGATAGGAAATGCAAGCACGGGAATATCGTATCAATTGGGAGATATATACCCCGTATGCAGGTGCTGCTGGAATGTTGCTACTTAGAAATGAAAAGTTCACAATTGGAATTATAAGATGTCAGCACTCATGTTGTTTTTTGGGTGACAGAACATCATCAGTATATCTGAAAGAAGAACTTTGAATGATGCATTTTATTTTTGTCTTTGAGGACGTTCTGTATGAATTCTGCTGAGTACAAAATAAAGTCGGGTAGAAGTGATGCCTGTACTAAGAAAGGAATATGGTACTAGTTTTTTTCACTTGCAGTCGGAAACCAGGTTGAAATAGAACAAAAGAATCGAAGCTCTTTGTTAGAGAAGGCGATAAATGTTTACTGTATTGTTTACTATAGTGACAAAATTTTTAAAAGTTAATAAAAACAAACAAAATTGCAATTTTCTTCTCAATTACGAGGTGTTTTATTTTAAAAACACCATTTGCATAAGTTTTCAATTTATCTAGTACATAGTTAAGCAAAACAATTAGATATCAAGTCGACGACATGGGTATCTTTCAAGTTGGATGAAGAAAATGCATAACCTCCGATTTTTATGAAAAAATTACCACGGACGGAAAACATATCAATCTATTAGTTCAGTAATTGTCGTGTCTGCCCTTCCATTATGTGACTGAAGAAACAATTAAAAAAAATGGGTAACAATTGTATCGAAAAGAGAAAATCGAGTGCACCTTTTTATGTAAGGGCGTGTTTGAGTTGAGTATTTTGTCTTGATATCGTACAAAGTAAGAATATTTCATACATCGTCTCGCTTCAGATTCTATCATTTTTATATATTAAAGCTACAGGTTGACTTTATAACACAAAAAAATCACAGTACTGAAAGATGAAATATATGGGTCAAGTGAAATACCTATCTAATGAGTCACAAAACAGAGAAGGTGTGTTCGAATAGCTATTTTTTTTACTGAAAGTACTTGACGACAGTCTTTCAAGTTGGATGATGAAAATGCATATCTTCGAAAAATTCTAATTTTTTGTGTGTGATTACTAGGGTTTATAGTCTTCATACACTAAAAAAATCTAGTCTGCCCTTCCACGAAATATTTAATTATCGTGTTGCCTATGTTATTACAAATCCGGTAAATAATCTAAATAGTCAAGTAGGTCACATTTGTGAAAACGGAAGGGTATTGTAGTTACGATACAAGGAACATATCCGCTATCATCTGTGAAACGGTTATTCCATAACGGTCAACCAACTCGTGATGGCGTCCGTAAAATTTACGAACGGATGATTTCAACTTCACCATTTGGAACTCTTGGTTTAATAGCTTCCTTGTAAGTAACTATCCTCTATCAAGGAAATCATGATAGGAAATACAAGCCCGGGAATATCGTATCAATTGGGAGAAATATACTCCGTATGCAGGCGCTGCTGGAATGTTGATACATAAAAATGGAAAGTTCACATTTGGGAAGCTGAACTCATCTCTTTTGTCGTAAAGTTTTGTTTTCAACCGACCCTCATTGTCAATTTCTAGAAGAAAAACGGATTTGTGTGCGGGATTTTTGTTGAGTGATATTGTACCAGATGTTATTCTTAAGAGTAGCAAAATTTCAAATATGAAGCAGACATAAATGTATCTGTAGAATGCTTTATCTCTAGTTCGATGGGATAGATTCGTTCAACATTGTCACCAAATTTTGTATTATTTAGTGAGAGAACAGGGTTGAGTTCAATATCGTAGCAGCTACATAGCTGCTATCAATATCTATGTAGCAGCTCGTCTATAGCTACACGTTCAATAGTCAAAGCTACGTAGCACTACGTAGCTGCTACGATATTGAACTCAGCCCAGCACATATATAGCGGAACGTAAAGTTATAGGATATTGATAACTTCTTATCTTTATTCCTAAGAAGTTCCTGTATGAAGTCAATCTAATAATGATAAAGAAACAAGTCGACAAGAAGAGGGGCACAATTGGTTCACATTGGAATTCCGACAGTCTGTTGAAAAGCAAGTCCTCCAAACGTAACAAATATGTTGTCAATCAAGAAATCAAGCATCTTGAAAATGTCAGTTTCAGAGAATTTTAAGTTTGAATCAGAGTGATTCTTTACAAAGTAGGATTTATCAACCTCCTTTCTTGACGATAACCTTTCATTTGGATTTGAACAATAAATGAAAACTAGTCAAATGTTTTGTATGATTTCTATGGCTTTTCGTCGTCATTTTTTCTTAGCTTCTAGTCTTGCCTTTGAATAAATATATAATTATAGATTATCGTTGATCATCTCAACGAGATTGATTTTCTCGCTTGATCCGGTACGGCGAAAGTGAGAAAAGCAATCGAGATCACTATTTTACCTATGACGACGTTGTAAATCATGTAAATTTCATTAACAACGCAACGTGCTCCCTTAGTTTCTACCGATAATTTTCATTCCACTCGACTTCGCTGAGAAAGAAAATTATCAGCCAGCAAGATCAAAAGAAAAATTTCGTAAAGTAGCGATAATGCTTAATATTTAAAAAATGCTTGATTGTTTTACGTCCTTAATTCTCATTTACATTGATAAAGAGTTATTTTCATTTACACGCTGGCCTAATAGCGTGTAAATTTAACTTAAAGCATTTAGATTAGTACCTGTAATGGGACAAGTATATCCTCTATAGGTGTCTTAACTTCGCCAGTACTGTTCAGAACGAACTTCATTGACAATGATTTAAGTCCACTATGGGCATCCTTTGATGTGATGATTAACCTTAAAAGAAAATAATATTACTATCCATTACGGGCTATCATTATTAACAAAAAACGAAAACGTTGTTTTAATTTTTTTCATAAATAGAAATGCAGGGATACTGAACTATACCAACTAGTAGATATACAAAAGTCTCCGTTAATTGTCAAGATCAGAAAATATACAAAATAACTTATCCGTTCATTGATTTTAGAAATTTTAGATGTTATTTGTTATTTATAACTGTTGATGTAAATGTCCCTTTGTTTTGTGTGTCTTTGTTTACTCCTTGGTTTTGATTGTTGTTGTCTTAGAAAGGTCCTTAACTAAATAACAGATTTTATATATTCACTATAACAGATATACGCATTACATCGAAAATATACAAAAATATACAATCTGGTGACCTCATTTTCTATTACATGACTGTGCTAAATGTAAGGTTGGCGTATATGATTTTTCAATACAACCCCTAACGCGCTTGACTTTTTAAAGAATGACTTGTAATTTTGGATACTCAATGCTCTTCAACTTTGTACTTAAATAACAAATATTTTGATATGCGCGTCACGGATGAGTCTTATGTAGACGAAACGCGCGTCTGGCGTACTAAATTATAATCCTGGTACCTTTGATAACTATTGTATTATCTCTTTCACTACCAAAATAGTTGAAATGTGTTAAATTCACATCTGGAAACTGTCCGCGGTGACGAAATATAACAGATTTTGCTTTAAATTCTAAAAAAGGAATCAGAAACTAGAAATAAAAACTTAAAGACAAATAACAACAAATGTAAACCAGAAATCCTCTAACGATGGAATACTCGAACTACTTATTATACCAAAAAAGCCAGGACTAATTATATATCTTAAATAAAGACAATTAACGTCAATTGGGCAAAACTAAACTCAAAATCAAAACATTGTAACCAGATTCGAAAATAAAAAATCACATATCGAAGACAAACAAATATTACTAGGATTCCTAATCAAAGCAACACAGATAATTTGTTAATTGTTTAGATAACATCAGCTGCGTTTTGAATCTTTATTTTACTTATGTTATTCTGTTCATATAGGATATTAAAACACAATGGACATTGAAAACAGTGTGTGATCATAATTTGTTTAAAAAAAAAAAACACAAACAAACACAAACCTGAGTTATATCTCTGTTTAATGTCATTGCAGAATCAACATTGCAGGCTGTATCACCAGTTGTTTTATTTTTGGAACAATGAATTGGAACATCATAATCGAAACGAAACTCGATGACATTTTGCGACATTGGACTAATGTAATATTGAGTATCTGTCACATTGCCGTAGTCTGTGTTTATCAAGACTCTGTAGCCTCCAGATATCACAATGAACCTTAAGGAATACCTAGTACCAAAATATAACAATAAATCATAGTTACACAAAAATAACAATAGATTTAATGTAAAATCGATTCATTATTTAAAATAATCATTCAATTACTCACATACCTGCCTTTCAAGAAGGAGTTAGAACAAAACATAATTAAAAATAAAATCTAATAGAGGATATTGTTACATCATTCCAATATTTACAATTTATCGTTAACTGATCACGTACTATATGCCGTCAAGAACAGATAACACATACTCTTTGAAAGAAGATCTGCTTGGACGTGTTAGAAGACAAATGATAATCTTAAGTTCTTTTAAGCTTAGCTTCTCTAATAAGTATTGTACTGACTGCGTCGTAATTGTTAACCTAAATTCAGGTGAAATCCAGTTGATTATAACAAAAGCAATGAATCTTTTTTATTTTGCATCTTATATACGTATTTATACCAAAATTATAGTATGAAGGCTCAAGATAGTTTTTTAAAATAAAAGAAGCGTTTTACTAAAAACTCGGTTAAGATAAGGTGCTATTACTCGATTTATTTCACTTGACTGGGCGGAGTTTAACCGGTTCGCTCATAATAAACCAGTCCATCTATAGTTAGGTGTTTTAGGATAAACTCATCAATAAAGTGCCCAGTCATTCTTTTGTACATTCCTTTGATGACACTGATAGGTGATTAGCAATCAGTAATAATATCGGCAATCATCCTTATCACACACATCTTCAAATAAGCTGTCCTTATAGAAATTAAAACGTAAACTCCGCCCGATCAGTTGAAATAACATTGGTAATAATACATTTGTAATTTTAATAAGATTATCATATGTTCGATTGTTATTATCAGTTTGAGGTATATTCGCAATTATCCGATTGAAAAACGACAGAAACTGGTTCCTGACGTGGCGTCGTCCGGAAATCCATCGACTATTACATGATAGAATCAAAAAACTTGTAAAGAGTATATGCAACATGCAGTTTGTTTTATTTTAAGGTTTTGATTAGTTAAAAGATTTTGTACTTGCCTCAAGGTTGCAACTACAATATGATAAATGGACCACAGCTAGGCGATTGATCTTTCTATAGCTTCGACTGATTGACATTTACTAGACTGTTATACAAGTGAGAGGTTAAGCTAACTTTATCTTTGTCTTTCGATTAGGAACTTTCCTTTTTGAATCTTCCTTGGAGTTCGATATTTTTGTAATTTACTTTTTCTCAATATTTCATGTATATTTGTTTTAATTCCCTGATTCGGGATCAGTTTGAAAGAACATACCGGAAAGATGAACATCTTTAAAACAAAAAAGTCTTAATGTATGGGTTTCTCTTTCAAAAATATTTATGATATATTTAGAACATTGTTATCAAATAAAAGCATGATAACTGGTGATTATTGAAGAATCCTTGTTGACTTCATAATTTTGACAATAAAATATTGTATGCAATTTAAAAAAGAATGTACTTTCTCCCTATATCTGAAGTGTGTGATTTTGGTACTTTCCAAATTCCAGGAACCAATCTTCTCGTATATGCAATTAAAGGTAAGTTGATTTTTTTCAGTACAAGACCTCTTTTTTTTCAACACAGGTCAAAAGAGCTTTGAATTTGCCATAGAAAGTAATGATGCGATTGATTAGTTGAGTTTTTGTTTGTGGCATGTATACAAAATTGAGATTGTGTAATCAAAGTAAGTTTAAAAAACACTTGATATCCGAATAGATAACGGTTCTACATGATTTTAAAGATCTACATCGGCAGCACAGAATAATAAAATTATGTCCAACCCCCCTACCCAAGACAAAAATAAACAAAATACAATTACAATAAGGAAAGATTAAGAGAAAACAACTCATTCGAAATATCTTACAAAACAAACAGCTGCATGTTTTCACTATAAGTGTGTGAGATAATATTCGCAATGTTGTAATGACATAGAGATATATGGGATGACCATTCTCGGTATCCGCAATGGTAGACACGTTTAAGTGTTCATATGTCATTATCTTTAAAGATAACAAGATGCTCTCAAACTCATAAGTCGAAAATAAACTAACAACGGCAGGGCTAAAAAAAGAAATAAAAAGACTAAAAGACAAACAACGTTTGTAGTGCATGACACACAACATTGATAACGAAAGACATGTACACACCATAATTTGTAAAATGGGAACGTTAGGAAACAAAAATATCATGGCTGTATCAATTCACTAAAATATTTACATGCTCTTCGTGCTATGGGTTGATATCACGATACATACACTTCGGCAACACAAAACAAATATTTAGCTTCGATCAACAATCACTGAATGAATTCCATAATACGTTATAGATGAGTTATAAATGTAAACCAATTGTGCATACATGACTTGACTTAGTACATGTGCATGCTTTGGTTAGAAAATTATTTTTTAAGCAAGTCGTTTCATATGACTTTATAAATAAAAAAAAAACATAAAAAAAGAATCTCACACGTCGCCAGATGACAATGAAAAGTCGTTTATCGTTTCTTTATAACACTTCAAATCTTCTACAGGATTATCATTAGTTGGCTCTATACATGTTAGATTATAACTGTTTGCTACATATGTACTACCTAAAACATAAAACAAAATCATCTTGATTATTGAGTAAAAAATGTTTTAATCATTTCATTATCAGTCTGCGTACGTTTTATTATGGGTAAACATTGCATTTGTTAGCAAAAACTCTTTAAAAGCATGCAATACCATTTGAAAAATAAAAAAAAAAGAGATCTAAAATAAACTCAAGGATTAAAAGGGTCCAAATGTCCATTCTCATTCATGAGTTGTTCAATTGCGACATCAAGCAGGTTAATTTTTTGGGGGAAATAGTACATGGGTTTCATTATAACCGAGAGGGGAGTGTCATAATATGATATTTCGAATTTAGAAACTATTCATTATAAATTGATTACAATTATTGCATATGTAATCAAAAAATTCAAACATTGACAACCATTCAACGTTTAAACGAACAACAAATAAATTTACGAATGTGTGAAGCTTGATTTGCTTACCTTTCATGACCACCTGAGATTACCTTTAGTTTTTGTTTGCTTGATGATTATCATTCACAAGTGTTCTGTGAATTGTATTGTGAACTATTGCTCTTTTCTTGTCTGCCGTTGTTTTCTATGGCGTTGCCAGTTTCTATCGACTTGTGAGGTTTGAATGTCCCTCTGTTAATTTTCTATTATTTTTTTAATTTGGTGATCGGACACTGACTGACAATTTCCTTAAAAAACATATTTTTCTCCAAAAAAAAAATATGAGTTATTACTCAATTTATTTCACTTGACTGGTCGGAGTTTAACCATTTCGTTCATAATAAACCAGTCCATCTATAAATAGGTGTTTTAGAATAAACTCACCAATGAAGTGTCCAGTCATTCTTTTGAAAATTCCTTTGATGACAGTGATAGGTGATTAGAAATCAGTTATAATGATTATCCGTATTAAATTCTATGTTATATGATGAATTGCAACATCATATTGTTGACAGATATTTTTTTTTCATTTATGTGTGTTGATGTTTATATGTTTAAAATACAACGGCAATCATCCTTATCACACACATCTTCAAAAAGACTGTCCTTATGCAAATTAAAACGTAAGCTCCGAGCGCCCGATCAATTGAAATAACATTGGTAATACAAAACAAAAATATATATTAATGATAAATTATTAGTACTATAGACATGACCTACTCAAATGAAAAGCAAATCAGAAAATTATAATAAACACACATAAAATTCATAAAAACACCAGAACAAAATTTATGAGAAAAAAACAAGAATTTTCAGAAAAAAAACCTGTCATCTATGCATCACATGTCTGTTCTCAAAA
The DNA here is from genome assembly GCF_965363235.1 of Mytilus galloprovincialis. Lineage (NCBI taxonomy): Eukaryota > Metazoa > Mollusca > Bivalvia > Mytilida > Mytilidae > Mytilus > Mytilus galloprovincialis. The sequence continues at coordinate 109,595,944 of NC_134839.1, forward strand.
TGGTAATTTTTATTTAATATTCGATATCCCATTATTTATAAACAGTTTCATTATGTATTAGTATATTGTAAAAAATGCTACATACCATTTAGGTAAATTTTTGTGTGCTTGATCTCAAAATGAGCATCGACTATCCCATAACTAGTATTTCTGATATAATCTGGGATGTTTGGCATATATCCAAATAATTCATCAGCATCAAATGTAGCTATTATATTACATTGTAGAATATTAAATTGAGGATTATTTGTCCACGTGATATCAATTCCTGTCTTGTCAGTTGCGTCAATTTTATATTAAAAAATAAGTTCTTGTGTAGTTGCCTTTCTACTTGTGAATGTTGCATTACTCTGCTCGATCATAGGGGTGAAGTTTGCTGAAACTATAAATTCATTTATGTTTCTTAAGTTGAATCAGACATACTAATATCTCTGCAATATCAAAACTAAGAATGAGAAATCGTGTTGCTTTCAAAGGTTAAATAAAAAAAATTCCCTTCATCTGAATCAAACGTATATCTCTACAAATGATCGTACACATATATACAATGAATCTTTGAATAAGATTTTCCTCAATAACATTTGACTGCAAGGTATCAAGCTAACCGGATTCAAGGTAATGTGTTTTCTTGACTAATTTTGATCAGAAATGATTAGAAATGGAAAACAAAAGATTATATGAGCAATAAAATGAAAATACATGTCATGAGTTAAACTGTTTAATTCAACTTTACATTGGCACCGGTTTAAGAATGTATCATTAGTACGAACTTCAATTTTTTTTCATAACAATAAATACTCATTTTGTGTTTAACACGGACTTGGTGTTTTGCATAGAACAGAAATAACTATAAACATCATGATAAGTGCATACATAATAAGCAGGTTTCTCCGCCAAATCCATCAGAACAGTGGCAATTATCTGGTTCTGTTATATTAGTACCATTCATAGAGCTATCGGTGTTGGTGATAATACTGGGAACAGTCGTCATACTCGGATCAGTCATGTTAGTAGTACTAGAACCAACACATCTTCCAGGGTAACAGGGATACAGATGGGAACATGATGCAGCTGAAAGATATGACAGGAATCTAAATTTCGTTTAAAGGAATACAACTATGCATTTAAGAATTGATTAAAATGAGATACCAAGAGGCTATACTTTATTAGTAATCTTTATTTTAATTCGGCAAGTAAAGTCTTTTTGTTTATGGTATATTAATTGTTTTTCAATTCTTTCACTCTTTGCTAGTGTCAAAATGAGTAGTGTAAACGATGAAGTCATGACATGAAAAAGTAATGCTTACTTTTAACTATTTGACATTATTTGATCATTGAAAGAGGGACGAACGATACCAAAGGGACAATCAAACTCATAAATCTAAAACAAACTGACAACGCCATGGCTAAAAATGAAAAAGACAAACAGAAAAGCAATAGTAAACATGACACAACATAGAAAACTAAAGAATAAACAACACGAAAAGTGATTAAGCAGTGTCAGTAAAATGCACTGCATAATTTTCATTAAGAAAATGTCTATATAAGTGAGTATAAATCTGGAATCTAATGTGTCCTATCATTCATTATATTTTTTCGAGCATAGAATGGAGCTGAAAGTAAGGAAATTTACTGTAAGTTTACACAGTGTGTCATTTGAAATGAACAGATTTCATGTAAAAGATCTATTAAATCAAATCTCTTTAATATTTGAAGAGTAAAGACGAATTTTTAACTTTTATGTGTTCCATGTGCTTTGACTGTTAGTTCTGTTTTGTTTTTTGTGTATTTATCATAGCCATATACGATATCATTTTTTTTATTAATGATTTCCGATTGCTTCGTTAATACTTTAAAGATTTTCTTGAAGATAACAAAATCATGTAAATTAATTTTAACTCGTTTTGTTTATATAGATTAGACCGTTGGTTGTCCCGTTTGAATGGTTTTACATTAGTAATTTTGGGGCCCTTTATAGCTTGTTGTTCGGTGTGAGCCAAGGCTCCGTGTTGAAGGCCGTACTTTAACCTATAATGGTTTACTTTTTAAATTGTTATTTGTATGGAGAGTTGTCTCATTGGCACTCACACCACATCTTCCTATATCTATATATTAATGAACATGTAGAGTTTGAATCATTGAAACAAGAAATATGAAAAATACACCAAACTCAATGCTTACAACAGTAATGATAGAAGAGTACAGTGTGTGTAGAGAAACAGGGTTAAAATATTTCATGTTAACTTACTTACTAATGGTTATATATGATAAAATAGTAGAGTGTCTAAGGAGAAAAGGGGTTAATATATATTCTATGATATTTTATGATAGATCAGAAGATTGTCAATAGAGAAACAGAGTTAATATATTTGATGTTTACTTACTTCCATCACAAAAGTCACCTTCAAAACCCGTTGCGCACTCGCATTCATTAGGATTAATACATGTTCCTCCGTTTTGGCAAGGTGGGATACAGATTGCTTAAATGGGATATTTAATCAACTTACATTACAATATATCTATAAAGTTCATATATTTAATATAGTAGTAGAAAAATGATAGACGCGCACAATTTTGATACTTGCAGGTACAAATATTATGTTTTGTTTTGAACACTTGTGATTGTTCCACTGTCATATAAGTGAGAGGTTTAGCTTGCTATAACACCAGGTTTATTCTGTACCAAGTCATTAAAATGACAGTTGTTTTGCCTTCGTGTGATGTTTTCGAGCTAGTGATTTTGCCATTTGATTAGGGATTTTCCGTTTTTTTTAATTTTTCTCGTTCAGTAATTTCTTTATTTAACTGTCTGTTATTGTTTTTATAAACATTAATTATAAGGCGTGATAATCGTTTGCATGTTTTACTGTGTATCCAGCATCTCAATTGATTCATTTAACGGAACATCAAATAAATTCAATAATCTAGAAAAATGGATACATTCTAACGCGTGTTACCGGAGATTTGTCTCAAATTTACGAATGTTATCGGAAATCTCATTCACACTGAAAAATACGATCGTCGATCGGTCTCAAACTTACAGATTTTTCCAAAGATCTATCTCAAACGTATGGATGTTACAGAAGATCTGTCTCAATTTGTGAATGTAACCGAAGATTTGTCTCAAATTTACAGATGTTACCGAAGATTAATCTTAAACTTACGGATGTTACAGTTCTGATCACCGTTATGTTCCCATCCTGGACAACAAATTTGTTCTGATGTGTAATATGGAGTGTTTCTAGCTGATCGGCCACAGCACCTGTGTATATTTATAACAATCGCATGTACAAAGTTAAACAAAATATTTTCTTGGTTAAACATACCATCTTTTATTCATTTTGATAAATATTCTCACTTATCAAATATATTTATCAAATAACAAAATAATTCACATAAAAGCAATTTGACTGATATTGTAGTATTTACATAGAAGAGGGGCGAAAGATACCAGACAGACAGTCCAACTTATAGATTAAAAATAAGCTGACAATGCCATGGCTAAAAATTTAACAAAAAGACTAACAGACAATAGTACAGAAGACACAACATAAAAAACAAAAGACTAAGCAACAAGAACCCCATCATAAACTGAGGGTGATATCAGGTGGTCCGGAAGGGAAAGCAGATCCAGATAGAAGTGTTATCAATGTGTCCCAAGTCAGGAGCCTCTGGCCTTTGTTAGTCTTGTATTATTTCTATTTTCAGTTTCTTGTGTACAATTTGGAGTTTAGTATGGCGTTCATTATCACTGAAATAGTATATATTTGTTTAGGGGTCAGCTGAAGGACGCCTCCGGGTGCGGGAATTTCTCGCTACATTGAAGACCTGTTTGTGAACTTCTGCTGTTGTCTTTTGTATGGTCGGGTTGTGTCTCTTTGACACATTCCCCATTTTCATTCTCAATTTTATCATTTAACAAAAAAATGTTCGAATTTTGACATATAAAACAGAAAAAGAAAAGAAATTCAAGGATTAATATTGCCTTAAAAAGACAGTGATAAGGTATCAAAAAGTAAAATCACAAAAATACTGAACTTAGAGGAAAATCCAATCGGAAAGTTTGGTGATAGAAAGGTAAATGTAATTAAGTTTCCAAAACATCTGCTGAAAGTGTTGCTGCATCTTTAAAATTTTAGATAATTGCACTTTTCCTGTAATATCAAATTAAATTGATCTTTTTAGAATTTTTCGATTCATTACCGAAGAAGGATATCTGTTATCCGAAATATCTAATATTTTTATTTTATAGTTATTTAATTGGTGATGTTGTACCCTTTTTGACTTGTTATATATTATATTTTGTAGTGTACAGAATCATATAACATGATTCATCGCCCTGTAAGGTTAATCGTTGACTATTTATTCAGTTATTACATATATATATATATATATATATATATATATATATATATATATATATATATATATATATATATATATATATATATATATATATTACGCTGGGGTATAAACATTATAAAGTATTATTAATTTTAAATAATATCTTGTGTTTGAGTTCAGTTCATCATAACTTTTGCATCTTCGACAATGCTTTTTGGATTTATGTTGTTATTCATTCATGTAAATTGTTTTGACATGCTATTCTTACCACCAAAGTCTATTACAGCTACAATAGTAACTCGTTCTGTACTGTAGTTTTTTCCTGGTGCAGACATGTCTAAAACGAACAAATTGTAGATATAAAAAGAATCAAACCATGTGAATATAAAAATAAAAAAAAATGAAAATCAGATGGTATTTATTAATGATGGTGTATTTCACAATCTGTCACAGATTTGTATAGGCTGATATGGCAACTGGATATGTTGCACACATGTGTGTATATTAGGCTGATATGAGAATTGAATATGTGTCACAAATTCGTATAGGCTGATATGACAACTGGATATTTGTCACAGGTATATTCAGCCTAAGATGACACCTGGATATGTGACACACGTGTGTAAAGGCATATATGACATCTATAGATATGTGTCACACATATATATATGCTGCAAAGACTACTGGATGTGTGTTTCTCATGCACATAGGCCGATATGACAACTTGACATGTGTTACACATGTTTATATGCTGCTTTGAGAATTGGATATGTGCCACACAAATATATTGACTGAAACTGAATATATATCACACATATGTTAAGGCTGGAATAACAACTCGATATGTATCACACATGAACATAAGCTAATATGACAATAACATTAACGGTACCAATTTTCCTGCACCAGATGCGCATTTCGACAAAACATGTCTCTTCAGTGATGCTCGTGGCCAAAATATTTGAAACCCAAAGCTTATATAAAAGATGAAGAGCTATAATCTAAAGGTCCAAAACGTATAGCCAAATCCGTGAAAGGAATCAGAGCTTTGCATGAGGGAGATACATTCCTTAATTTATAATAATTTCTAAAATATTGTAACAGCAAATATGACAACTTGATATGTGTAAAACATTTATATATAACTCGTCTAAACATAAGCCCAACAATGTTGGTATGGCTGATGTTTAGACGAATTCTATATACAGACTATATTTTCAGCCTTGAATTACCATCACATCTGGTGATTCGATGGATAAAATATATTGTAGAGTCGTCACTGGTTCAGACGTAATTATACATAAGATTACATGAGAATTGGATATGTGTCACACTTGATATGTGAGTACTGTATATGCATCACACATGTATTATTGTTAGTATAAATCAGCGTTCACACATGTATTATTGTTAGTATAAATCAGCATTCAGATATCTTATACGTTCAGGAATATCACATCCAACATTTATGGTAATAGTCTGTACATGGCACAAACATGCCATTATTAACCTAAAAAGCTGACCAACTTTAAACAGACTTATTCAGAATGGACATAATTACGATAATATTTTCAAGTCATTAAAGATGCCATTTTTTGAAATTTAATATTGATTCACTCCTAGGGTATTTGCATAGGAAATAATGACATTCATTCTAAAACAGTTGTTGGCATGATACCCATTTCATTCTTCTCGTCAATTTTATGATAGGACTATTTACTGGCTTTGTAATAAAATGAGCAACACGATAGGTGCCCCAGTAGAGCGGGATCTGCTTGGCCATGTTTTGTTCAGACATTGTTGTCAATATAATGGAATTCGAAGCCACTATCATGCAAGTGAGAGATTTAGCGCTTTAAAACCAGGTGTAATCCATTATGTTTTACATAAGAAAATACCTGTACCAAGGCAGGGATATGACAGATGTTATCCATTCGTTTGTTATGTTTGAGCTTTTGATTTAGCCATTTGATTAGGGACTTTCCGTTTTGAATTTGCCACGGAGTTCAGTATTTTTGTTATTTTACCTTTTATGATACTAAACACCTAACGTGAGTGATTGTGCTTAATTTATACTATAAAGACATAATCGTTCAATCAGTTCAATTAAGGACTGGAGCTCTTATGTCAGTAACTGATAGTTGTCATTTACTGTCATTTTTCTTAGTTATGATTGGTACCGATTCCAACATCGGATTCAGACTTCTTTTAAACTGAATTTTACTGTAAGTATTGCCGTGAGTTTGTTAATGCAATATTGTCTACAAATATAGGAGTAAGATTAAAATCTCACAAAATCCACTGCATAGTTATGCACATGTTTTAGGTCAAGAGCCAGTGGTTGGCTTTAGTTTGTGTGGTTTATATGTTTTTCTCATTTCTTATATACGTTTGACCGTTGGTTTTCCTGTTTGAATTGTTTTACACTAGTTAGTCATTTATGGTATTATCAAAGCTTGCTGTTCGGCATGACCTAAGGCTCCGTGTTGAAAGCTGTACATTTTATACAATGTAACTATAATGGAGAGTTGTATCATTGGCCCTTCCTAATAATTCATAAGTGGAGAATGTGTTTTCGACCTCACGTTTTCGTTTTTTTGTGTGTTTATAAATTACTGCCCACTTCTATATAAAAAACTAAAAATAACGTCTTTATTTGTGTCAATCATTTTGTATCTCTTTATATTTTGGGTCCTCAATGCTCTTCAATTTTATACTTGTTTGGCTTTCTAACCATTTTGATCTGAGAGTCACTGATGAGTCTTATGTAGACGAAACGCGCGTCTTGGTATCAATTTATCTGATTGATAATGACTAACAATTAACCCGACGGGATTGTAGATCTGTTGAGTGCTATTAATCACACAATATATTTTAAAAAAAAAACCGATGAAATCATCTTTATTGCACTAAATTACACAATATAAACTATAGAAATAAAACATAATCAAATATGCAAAGATAAACAATATGCATTCACATATATTTTTTCTCATTCATACTTTGTTAATAATTAAGGCGATTTATAACTGGACACGTGATAAAGACACGTGTTTGCATCCGCATTCTGAACTATAAATCTCTTTATTTTATATAGTATATTGTATTATAAGAATGTTGTCTCATTTAGGAAATAATCCACATTTTACTTCAATCCTTGTAATTGATATATCTTAAAAACAAAACAGTTGAATAAGACATTCATTCTGATGTACTTCCTTATCTACTAGGTTTACGAAATCTGGATTAGGTCTGTAATGAAGTCAATCATTCTTTTAATGTATTCTTGTCATAATCCAAATTCTGATGATACAATTTCATTGTTATTTTCCACTTGTAACCTTAGACTAAGATTTAATTTCTATAGGTTTAAACTTGCTCACACCTTCTTCTAACACTTGTTATTCATAGATTTGTTTGAAACTAAAAGGAAAAGGAATACTTCCTCAAATAAGTTTTAAGTAAGTACAACTATTTATGACACATTGTCCAAGTGCAATAGTATTAAAAGGCACGATTCGTTTTTTTTTTAGAACCAAACTGAAAATTTTCTCAACAGGGATATTAACCGTAAATTAATATTTCCAGTTTTCATTTCCCAAAATTTGACTTCCTTTGCAACTCTGTTGTCTACAATAAATTGTTGATGTCTTTAGTAATTTTGAAATTGAAATTGATAATAGAGAAGACACGTTTAGATTTAAATCGAGATATCCAACATGTCCAATGTTATTGTGAATTAAAAATAATTAGTCTCTGTATAGGACAATTATGCATTTTTATCTATTTTTTATAATTCATTTAGTTGGAGCAGCTGTTTACTTCCCTGGATAATCAGTGAAATGTAACAGGGCAAATCAAGAAAAGCTTGGAGTCGTGGTGAAAGTAACAAGCAAGATGAATAAATACTTCTTAAAAAAAAAAAAAAAAAAAGCGCTCAGTATACATATATTTTAGCAGAAAAAAAACCAGTACAAACAAAACGGAATGATACACTAGAGATACTTAATCAAGAAAAAAAGAAAAAAATTTCGGAAATTCAAATAATCAAAGTGTTTAGACATTTGTGATACGTGTCCTGAATTACTGGTGATGAAAATCATAAAAGCCTTAGTTTAATCTTTGGTTTGAAATTATAAAGTAAGATTTAGTTGTTTAAAGTTTTTCAGCGACTATCGTGATTATAGATATAAAGGCAAAAGAGTTATACTGCTGTTCAAAAGTAAACATTCGTTGAGCGAAAACAAATCCGGGTAACAAACTAAAATCCAGGAAAACTAATGAAATATAAGATGAAATCAACGGAACAACAGAAACACTGAAGTGACACAAAATAAAAAAAAAACAACTGCCATATTCCTAACTTAATACAAGACATTTTAAGAAGAATCGGTATGTTGGACCTGGTTTTGTGGCTAGTCAGACATCCTACTTATACGGCAATTTTAATGTTAAGAATATTGCTAAAATGACAACATTACGTTACAGTACAAAAGAACAGAATAACACTCAGGACTGGGGAAAATATAAATGAAAATATAAAATAGCACATTATAACAACGACGCCTATAAAAAATAGCTTTTTTTTTTAATGAAGCTTGAAGCTTGAAAATAAAAACGAAAAAGCTAATTTATGATGTTAATTTGTACATACATATAGAAAATAAAAAATACAACAATTTCAATATACAACGCAATATGATATAAGACCAAACAATAAACAATAAATATAGTTGTTAATGTCTGTGTCATTTTGGTCTTTTGTGGATAGTTGTCTCATTGGCAACCATACCACATCTTCTTTTTTATACACTTGAAACAAACAACCTAAACAAAATATAGACGAATCAAAACATAGACGAACCTTGAGTCACTCGACTAAACTGACAAATAATACTGAAATATAACGAAATCAGAGAATTTATACCACATACGATTAAATATACTACTAGAGACAAGTTATTTATCAATACGAATTCACACTGACCAAAACAGTCATATTCAGGAATATATGTCTCTTTTTGGTACTTAGTAGTGCAGACAACGTAGATGGAAAACCACAATCTAAGACGTTAGTTAGTTAAGACACATACACATTGTATGGATCAACAAATTCGTGATGGTGTACAAACATTTGACAGAGTATCCTTGTAACTTGTAATCCTTCCTCCACCTAACCCTGTTTGGGCAGTTTTTACATAAGGAGCATTTTTCATTTAATATTTTGTTTGTGTAACTTGCTCGTTTCGATACGTTCTCATCATATATTACTTTTAATTCTTTTACCTAGTACACTGAGGTGATCATTTTAACAGAGTTATTATCCTTATTTAATTAAGTAAAACGTCTCACGGTGACAAACGGTCATAAAAAGATAAATAGAACATAGTATTACAATCCCAAAAAGGTAACTTAAACACAGAATAACGATACAAATCTATAATACTAAAATTATGAGGTCCAATTTGTCAGCCGTCATCACGTCAAAACGACAAATAAAAAAATTCTACTTGATATATAACTAATATAGTACAAAGGTGTAGATTAAAAATTACACCACTCCAGGCCCTTTTGCTTTCCACGTAATTAATATTGCCAATAATTAAGAAGTTCCGGGTCGAGTCCGATACCGATACCAATAGTATATTCACCTGTCACCGATTACCTTATCTGTACGTTCCGCATCTGACAGGCGCACCACCAAACGCTGTATTCAGGATTAATATGCTATATAGTATTACACGGGTCATAATCACAGGATGGACACTACTTAATTGTCAAATTGTTACCTATTGTAGTATTTTAATCAGTTAGACTTTCTAAAATAACAATACGAATACTAAAAATCTGGACTAAAATAAGGCGTATAGGTACAGTTTTCAATTTGTTAGCGAGCATGACGTAAAACAGCGAATCAAAGAATTCAACTTTATTTATAACTAATATAGGACAATGCTGTTGATTAAAAAGTACTCCATTCCAGGACCTTTTGTTTTCCAAATAACTGATATTATCAATAATTGATAAGTTCCAGTTCGACGGGTTCAAACAGAAAGATTTGAAAGCAGAGAAAACTGTGTATCTTATAATCGGCACGACTTTATCAGATGACAATACTAATACTAAAATAAGGCTTGCGCATAGTTATATACTTTAATTCAGTCACGGACCCGCGATATCACGGGTGTGTTCTAGTATAATTATAAAATGGCCTTGTATCTATCTCCTGTGATCTATTTAAATGTATGGAAATACACCCTAGTTTCAATTTTTTTTATGATAATTTGGTTAACTATAGAAGTACTAGATTTCTTGATATTGAATAACTTATTATACAGGAAGGATTACTTAAAGGGGCACTAGCTGTCAAATTCATGGTCACCGATTTGACTTAAATTCTCATAGTTGATTTATAACAGTGTAAAACATTTATCCAAACTATCAAAAAGTACTAGATTTCTTGATATTGAATAACTTATTATACAGGAAGGATTACTTAAAGGGCCACTAGCTGTCAAATTCATGGTCACCGATTTGACTTAAATTCTCATATTTGATTTATAACAATGTAAAACATTTATCCAAACTATCAAAAGTCTAAAATAAACAGTTTACAGAGCATGGGGTAGATAATATATAGGTTCGTTTCGTGTGTATTTTAGTCCAGACGCCATCTAATTACCTATCGATTTGACCTCAGATGACCATATAAGCGATGTAAACATAAATAAAGATATGAATATGTAATGTTTTTGCCCTATCATAGATTTGAAATACTCATTTTTATATAGTTTTATAGTAATTGTGTTAAGCTCATTCAGTGCTAGTGAAATTTCATCAGAATTATTCTAGATTTGATATATTTAGTAGTAATTGCTATATTTAGATTGATCTCTTTGTTCTCAAGGAAACATGATAAGTTAAACCACATGTTGACCTATTAACCTAAATTGCTGGTGCAACTGAGCCCTTATTATGGTGCCCGGTTGCCCTGTAACTGCTTAGTCAGCAATTATTTGCCCTAGTAAAGTTTATATAATGGTGCCCTAGAGCCCTACTAAAATGATTACTCAGCAATAATATGCCCTAGTAGGGCATATCTTTATGTTAGTTATGTAACTGGGCAGAGTATGGTATAAAAGGATAGAGAGAGTTAGTGCGAGGGGAGAGAGAGAAATAGAGAGTCCGATTAGTGGTTGTTCGTTATATCTACTATGTTGTTGTATATACTTTACATGTGTTTTTAATACAGTATTGAAATTTATCAGCGACTTTGTGTCTATGTCTGCAATCTAGTTTATTGCGACTACACAAGGATCCCGTATTTTTCAAGGATATACTTATTGTATTCCTTGTTCTTGTAACCAGGATTTCCTTTAAGGAGGCGCTACTAGTTTTTATCCATTGGGAAATCCTGTTTCGAAGGTGCATCACTTGTATTCGTCGTCTTGTATGCTATATCACTGGCATCTCGTCGTTATACTTATCCTGGACATACCTTAATTGTACACTTGCATTTTTTTTCGATTCGTTACATGAATAGATTAAATCAAGACGTGTAATTGGATTTTTATAGGTCTGTTTAATTTTATTTCATAGATTAAAAATAGATTTTTGTCACTGTTTTTAACCGTATAAGAATGATTTTATGTGCATCGAAATTAGTAATCAAATGATACCGTAGTTTCACTTTCATTGTTGACATTCTTTTTCTTTAAATAACCAGTACTCGTACAATGCATGCGTTGTCAATCTATAGCTAGGGGTTAAATTGAAGTTCACATGAATACGGATTTAAAGAGGTCGACTCATTAACTTGCAAGTGAATTACTAATTATCAATATTTCTTGGCGTAATTTGCAAAAATTGAACCTTTTTGGCTGCAAAAAGCGAATTGTTATTTCACTATTTCACTTTCATTATTGATTGAACAGAAAAAAAAATCAAACTTTAGATTTTTTATATATCTCGTATAACACGATACCGAATGGCATGTCTCCCGATTTCCAAAATTTTTGGCATACGCGTACTTTGAACCGAGTTACATCGGAATATGTAATAAAAAATGGGGGTTACCATTTTTGTTTTTTTGTAATTTTCATAGGAAAACGTCTATTTTGGCGACAAATTTACTTAGGTATATAGGGGAAATGCCTTTTTTTTGGCTTACCTTTTTAGATTTTCGAATGGATGGCTATTTTCTTATATACGGAGAAAAACAAAAAAACTAACATAATATCCAGGATTGCATAGTGAATCCATAAACGTATAGAAACTCATATGTCACCATCCTTGTTTTTAAAATAAATGGATTCAAAGTTGATCGATAGGCCTAGAATTTGACCAAAAACGTGTGACGTTATGGTATACAGAATATAACGTTATTCCTTCTCAGAGAAATGGAGAAAAAATATGTGTCGGGATCTGAATGAGTATATTTTATTTTCATTTCCCCTGTCGACTGTCGTAAAGTTCCTAGTAATGCAATATAAAATTCTACTGAATCAGATATAATTTTATTTCGTCCTGCACATGGAATTTCACTATTATGAATTAATATTAATCTCGTCTGATTTTCACATCAAACGAGCATATACTTGAAACTTACGTGAACAGGTTCCATGTGAATCTAATGATAATAGTTCATGCATACATCACCGGAATTTTGTACACGTTAAATTCACGTAAATATTTGAAATAAAATTATTTAAATAATATCTTTGTTCTAAAATTTGATTAAAACCATAAAAAATACCTTCAGATTTTTGTTAAGTTTACGTGAAAATTAAATGAAACATTTCACGTGAGATTCATCCGAATTACTGATTTTTAACTCCATCATATTCGATAATGGTGGTATCATCACTGCATCCCGTGATGCAAAAATATAGTATTTTAAAAAATTTGATTCATTTAACAGTTTTTTAATTGCTCGGTTTGATGGTTGTTTAACGTTCAGTAGCAAATAATTCATGCATGTTCGGCACGATACAATATAATTTTGAAAACAGTTGTTTATAAAAGACACATTTGATGCACCAGTCAAAAAAGGTTAAACATTCTGATATTTGTGAAAATTATGAGGAAAAATAATAAAATACACATTCCAAAAAATAAAATAACAAAACTCCAAGAAAAATTCAAAACGAAAAATTCGCTTACTACATTAAGTAAGTAGGAGAGATCGATTACGGGGAGGGACTGAATTATTCGGATTAAAAAACTGTATGCAATATTTCACAAATTTCAACATTCTGTCATTTGTGAAAAATTATTTACATAACAAATCTTGAGATCATATATGTTGTTTTTTCTATGATCGGGTTGTTGTCTCTTTGACACATTCCCCATTTCCATTCTCAATTTTATTCTTTATACAAGTAAAACAACTGCGAAATTTAAAAGTTCCAACTTGAAATTCAACCTGTATCAGATGTAAGCCGGAGTCTGTACTCTGTGTGCCTTAGTATTTTATCAAAATACCTAATCCAGCAACCTGTCATGAAACAAAAAAGAAAATCCAGACGATATGCGCACCCATAATATGAGTACTAACACCAGGTACATAGTTTTAAAGCTGAAGCAAAACGACTGTAGTCCTAAATAATTAGCCGAATTAACCCTATATATACTAAGTGCGGGATTAACGGTCGAACGGACAAATGTTAAACAATATGATGATACGTGCTCTATAAGTAATTTGGTGACAATGCATATTTTTGAATATGCAGTTCATATAATGGAATGGTAATTTGGAGATCTGAAATGTAGTAGCAATATAAGAAGGCTAGCATTTCCGTCATTTCGTCTTTGGTGGAAAGTTGATTGATTGGCAATTTTACCGCATCTCCTTATATTTCATTATGGTTTGAATTTTCTAGAGAGGAGCAAAAGTTTTAAGACTTAAACTAATATTGACCAAGAGACTGAAATGTTACTGTGACAATTATACTACACATATTCAAAAATTTCTAACGTTTACTAAAACTACAAATAAGAAGTGTAAAGATACTTTTCCAATTAGCATTAGTCACGATTTTCTTGATGTCTTTTGTGTTGATGTCGTTTAATTAATGCCCAGCGGTTGCTATCTTATAAATTGCATATCACATATCTCCATTTATCATTCGATCAGCCAACTTTTGTACAAATAACATGTACATGTACATAATTTGTTTTTTATTTGTACTTGTACTTTTACAAATAAAGTCTGATGTTACCCAACTTCCATAATGAACAAGCGGTAACGTAGATATTTAGTTTTACGTAACTGTTCAATTTTGGTCTTCCTCGCGGTCTGCGTTTAAACTTTGTCGATTTCTTTGAAAAAATTAGAGGCAATGATTTAAATTTTAAAACTAAAGTTCCAAGTGACGGGTGTAAATTGTAGGATTGATTGCTTTTATTATTGGTTGGTTAACGTCCAGTGGAAAATATTTCATGCATGTTCAGGACGAGAACAAGTTAACAATATATACAATAGGTAGGTTTTGCAATAGAGGCAGGGCATCCGCGATGATGATCGGGAAAATTTTAACTGACGCTATACATGTATATATATACTTGTATACTTGTTCTAAAAACTATTTTTATTAAAAATGAAACTTTCCGGGCCTTTTCCGACGCCTAGTATGTGAGCAATATGCCCCTCAGAGCCCTTGAAGGTAACTTTGTTAATGTTCTTTCAGTCGTTTTGTCTCCCAACTTGTACATGTACATTATTTCCAACTCAAAACTAAAACAACACCGAATACCCATGCAAGCGTAAATTAACACGAATATAAAATCTAAATGATTTCAAGATATAGCTTTTTTACAGTCTCTTGCCGTTTGAATAATAAAAAGTCAGTCGTTTGCATGTAAATTTCGAGAAAAAAATTTATAACGGAATCAGGGAACACGGAACCGGTCTGACTACAGCTAGCCCCAACTATCAACTTGCGTTTGTAGACGCAAGTGGATACTCGAGGCTGGCTTTACTCAAACTGTAACGGAACCTGAACTTTGTTATTTTATTTCTGTCGAATCAAGTGCCCATGTATTTCTCAGCCTTCGTTAACCTTCTAATGCTTCATTCCGATGTTGCTGTCCGTCCTGAGTAGACCTGGTTTATACGATTACAAAGCTGGCACTGTATTTTAAAATATTTCCAAAACTATATCGAATTTACTCTGTACAGACCAATGAATTTCAGAGACTGTTTACACTTGGAACACCGGAAAAGTTATTCGGCTAAATAACCACTTTTTTACATTCCATACAAACAAACTATTTTCTGTATGGGGATATGGCGTAAGTCACGAATAAGTACTTATTGCAAAAATAAACCAAGGTTTACTTTTATAAATTGTTATTTGGATGGAGAGTTGTCTCATTGACACTCACACCACATCTTCTTATATCTATACCGAGAATAAAAATAAAGTGATAAAACTGTGTCTGTTATGCATAAGAACATATACAGATAAAGCGTGCAGATGCTTAAATATCAAAGAAACAGAATATTTAAAAAGTAAAGTAATACTTTTAAAAGATTAACAATGAGCAGAATAATTGCCGGAAAACGATAAAACAATCTATGTCAAATAACCGCTACGTATTGCATCAAAACTCTCGGCACTCTGCATCTAGGGAAAGTTACCGTTAAAAATGTCACACAAATCCCGCTGCATTGACTTATATGTGTGAACGTTATTCGATAACGTCAGGAACGATACCTCATGGCGTAACGTCATTCGGTATCGTGTTACCTTCATTTTTCATACATCTTTGGTATTTAGAAAATAATAAACGCTGAGATTAAAGTTATTCTTTTAAATGTATCCTCTGATTTTAATAATCTAGATATATAAGAAATAGTTAATCTCGATAAAAAATGTCTACACTGCGTGTCTATTTCATAATCAGAGTCCGCCTTAACGTTGAACCAATAATGTTTGTAAAATATCGATATGTGAAATTCAGTATTGGCATATTGTCATTTCACAATTAATGAAAATTCAAAATACAAAACTAAAACGGAATATTTAGTGGAAACAGTCGTAATGTTGGATGACAAACCGTTATGTGACCAACCCAAAGAGTGATCACTCACAATCAGTCTTATTCAATCAAGTCATTTTATCCTCATCCGCCTCTACCCTTCGAACATATAACCAACAAAGAAGTCATAACTGTGAGCCGCTCAATCCGTTTCTGAATTGTAATTTCGATGACAAATAAGACAATGATATATATCACAGAATATGAAATCAGTCTATTATTCAAAACTTGGAAAATCAGTAGACCATGTTTTTTTCTGAGTGGAGCTGAGGGTCCACTCTACAAAAAAAAATCTAAATTCGTTAAGAGTTCACAAAGACGAGCGCTCTTAAATCGTGGCATAACCACTGCCTTTCTAGCCCAGTTTTTTTGTCCCTTTTCAACGTTTGCTATTTTATCTCAGCTAGAACTTCAGTCTTGGAATTCTTATAAATATGACAACAATTAATTAACTGCGGGAGAAATTGTAAATAGTTTGAAAAAGGTGAAGGTTCTACGATTTGGTAGTTACTTTTCAATTTTATAAGGTAATGTATATATGTAATCATTTAAACTAATTGTTAGTTTTGAAATATCATGACAAATACACACAAAAGAAATTAACTTTTGTTTTGTAAAGAATCTTTGCTAAATAACAAAACTCGTTTGTATTGAAATGTTTATGTCCTTTCAAATAGTAACCTTAATACGAATATAATACATAGATAAAAAAACATACAAGAATCAGGATGATATGTTTATTATAAATATGCATTGACACGTTATTGTAAAACAAATGACGAAATATTACCGAAAGTGGGGACAGAGTGCGGGGTTTGGTGGCTTGTTTAAACAGAGAACTGAAATAAACATAACAGCACACACATTTTTTGCCAAAGTAATTATGATAAGGCACTGTGCGACCTCCTTTGAAGAAACAGCGAAAGAAACAGCGTAGGCAGCCAAAAAACATTTTTTTAATAGAAATTTATTGTATTTACCCAAATACATAAATCTTAAATACAAACAGCAACCGAGGTCAACAATAGGATATGCCACTAGTTATATTATACACGATGCCACTGTAAATCGATACTCCTTTAGGTAGATTGGTGTTAATGTTAACTATAATGACAAACTATAAACAATTGTGATGTTACGGGGCTAGGAATGAGTAATGCATATCTATCTAAATGTTAGCTATGGTATATTTTGATCCAAAGTTTTATGGAATAAGCATATTATCTATCGTCATTTTGTGAACTTCTCAGGTTTTTTTTTATAGACTTGAACAAAAAGAAATCTATAGTTCAAAATATGACCTTCATGCTCTAAATCTTATCTATAATAGCAGAAACATTAAGGAAAGTCTAAAATCATAATTACAACGTTGACACTCAACACCGATACCAAGAGAACAACAGAAAGGTCAGAAAAGAGTACACAAAACACAGGAAGAAAATATACAATAACAACGGTGTGTATGACAGGAATGTTAATTCTAAACATAAGTAGTATGAAAACGGGAAACGGTTACAATTGCAAAAACCTAATTGACAAAGAGGAAACAACTATAATTTATAATTAATTATAAATAGACAATTAGGAAAAGTCGGCAATACTAAGACAAAGAAATACTTATTAAAAAAGAAAGGTATACTACAATTTTTAAATACTAGGACAATGAGGGGCCGACTCTAATTTCTAAATACTCATAAAAAAGAGATAATAACTTTTGTTTTTATATACTAATATTCCGGATAATTACATTTCAATATAACTTATATACAAGGTCTAAATGACAACAATTAGTATTTCGCGATTAAACTTCTTTTGTTATTATTTGCTTTTAATCGTTTATGTTATTATGTACGAACACATCAAATCGATAGATAATTGATGAAAATAAAATTCCTGGAAAAACATCTCAGTTATTCTTTTTATGCTCCAAGCCTTGATGGAATTAAGAGAGAGTTTAATTCTTATTAATCATATAAATTAAAAAACAAATAACTAGAAATGTGAAGATCTAAAAAACATTTATAAGCCCGTGCAACAAAAGCAAAATTCTTTATCATAAGACAAAAGAAAGAATGTGTAGATCCTTACCCGTCCCATGCTGACACAATCGTGCACATCAAAAATAAAAAGAAGAAAATAAATCTGAAATAATGTTTTTTCTCCATCTAATGTTCTCTTACTGGACAATGCGTCTTATAGTTCGCTGTCTACACTTTTAAAGAACGCCAAAAAAGGGAAGACTTTTTACCTAGAATACTTCCTTATGATTTAGACGTGCGTGTATAAATACTCCAAATGATCAGTAAGTACACAGTAAATGAAAAGAGAACAATTCCTTCACAAAAGTTCACATTTAAATTGTAAAGAAAGTATTTAGATGGATGGTATACTTTATATATTTTTATCATACATCTACATTGGCAAGGCATACATGTAAACTAAAATAAGTAAGACCATTGAAAAATCTATATATTTTTTTAAAACATGTACAATATAAAAAAAAAGAAGATGTGGTATGATTGCCAATGAGACAACTCTCCACAAGAGACCAAAATCACACAGAAATTAACAATTATAGGTCACCATACGGCCTCAACAATGAGCAAAGCCCATACCACCGCATAGTCAGCTATAAATCAATTCAAACGAGAAAACTAACGGCCTTATATATATAAAAAAAACAATGTACATTAACTCTTGTGAGTTCAGTGATATCATGACAAGGTTCACTTTACTGAACGTTGGTAGATTTGAAATATCTCAATATAACATTGCACGATGTGGATTATTTACTTTATTTTTCTTTAAAGGTGTCATCCTAAATGTCAAACACTTTGAATACAGTAAGACATAAAGTGGTACAATCAAGAAAGTGATGTCAGGAATCAGGATTTATAAATATGGAAACAACTGGGAATTGTTTTTATATAAGATACAAATAATAACTATAAAACTGACATGTCAGCAAAGACCCTGCTTATAGATTGTCATATGAGGACTTATGCACACTAAGCAATTCAAGTGTCCATTTTTACGAAATTAACATTTCATTGTCAGCAATTATTTCAGTATATGTTCTTCAGTTGCTAAGTTTACGTTTAGTTAAAATCAAAATACTATTTTAGTGGGATTTTAAAAGTGTGATTTAGCAATACAATTTTTGAAACAGAATAATTTTAGTAAAACATACTAAAACTCACATCAATTTGTATTTGTAATCCTAGCAAATAAAGGCAACAGAAGAAAACCGGTGTTAACAGGTCATAAATTGAACAGATCCTGTTTCACAAGCTATATTTTACCACAATTTTGACCCAAGGTAAACATTTGAAAAAATATTATATCCCGAATATTTTTGTTGAAATCCTATCATTAGTGGTCACATTTGACTACCTCGAACTAACAGTAAAGTCCTTGCTAAATTGGGACATCTGTTGGATCTAAACACATACGTCTACTAAAAATGTGAACGTTAAATCCGATTCCTCGTGTAGAGAGAGTTCAACCTTCCAAGCATCTTAAGAATCTGTTCAAAATCTTTAAAAGGTTCCGTAGATGGCCAGTTTCAAGTCATAATTTCTGTCACTACCCAATGTATCCTCATTTTCCAGAATCATACCAAATATGAACAACACGGCGATCGCTAAAAAAAACCTTCATGATTGAACAAAGGAGTATGATCCATTAAAAGAGGGACGAAAGATACCAGGGGGATAGTCACACTCATAAATCGAAAATAAACTGACAACGCCATGGCTAAAAATGAAAAAGACAAACAGACAAACAATAGTACACAGGACGTAACATAGAAAACTAAAGAATAAACAACACGAACCCCACTAAAAATTAGGATAATCTCAGGTTATCCGGAAGGGTAAACAGATCCTGATCCACATGTGGCACCCGTCGTATTGCTTATATGATAACAAATCCGGTAAATAGATTAATTCGGTAGTAGTCTATAAAAAAGAGTTTTTTTTTCACATTTAAGATATGTTTAGATGTGTTCGAAGTTGTGAAAAATAGTATCTATCAAATCGGACATAATTTTATGTTGAAATACTAGTATTTAATTATATCCTGTAAAGGTTGATTTTCAATTAGAGGACACTTTTCCATAGTTCAATTTTTTCATCCATCCATAAAGCATAAAACACATACCAGTGTATTTCCCTTTAGTAACATAAAGCATAAAACACATACCAGTGTATTTCATAACATGAAGCATAAAACACATACCAGTGTATTTCCCTTTAGTAACATAAAGTTAATGTGATGCAACTGTCATAAAAGTGAGAGGTTTAGGTAGCTTCAAACCAGGTTTAATCCACCATTTTCCGGTTTCAAGGTAGTAAAGGAGGGACGAAAGATACCAAAGGGACAGTCAAACTCATAAATCTAAAACAAACTGACAACGCCATGGCTAAAAATGAAAAAGACAAACAAACAACAGCACACACGACACAACATAGAAAACCAAAGAATAAACAACACGAACCCCACCAAAAAACTAGGGGTGATCTCAGGTGCTCCGGAAGGGTAGGTAGATCCTGCTCCACATGCGGCACCCGTCGTGTTGCTTATATGTGATAACAAATCCGGTAAATGGTCTAATTAGGTAGGTCACATTCATGAAAGGGAAGGGGATTGTAGTTACGATGTAAGGAACATATCCGCCGATATCATTTATAACAGTTGTTATCCATTCGTTTGATGTGTTTGGGCTTTTCATTTTGCCATTTGATAAGGGACTTTCCTGTTTTCTCGGAGTTTAGTATTTTTGTTATTTTACTTTTTGAAAACAAATAATTGATGAAAACTAACACAACTACACAGGGTTAGCCATGCATTCACGGCTATGGGGGCAAGTTAGTTCATACTGATATCGGTTTTATTTGTATATTAGTACATGTTTTATCGTATAATTTATGTTTTAATACACATGAGCGAAACAATCATCGTGTTCATTATAAAACTTTAATGTAGAATAAGTGCTGTGTATCCATTTTATAGGTATTTATTACCAAAGTGTTTTCACCTGATCGAGCGGAGCTTACTTTTCACATTTTCATAAGGACAGTCTGTTTGAAGATGTGTGTGATAAGGATGGTTGCCGTTATAATTATTACTAATTTATAATCACCTATCAGTGTCACAATAACATTATAGAATAGCGACACATGCAGATTTTGCAACTATTTTATATCCATTAATTCCAGTCAGTATGGGATAATTTTACATGTTTATAGGTTGCACTTTGAAAATACAGCTGTTTTTCAAACCCGAATAGAATATTCATAGAAAATTAATTTTGTTTACATACTGGTTCCCAGTTATGATCTCATAGAAACATAACTTGGGAATGTTACCAGTAAGTATACATGTGCAATTTGTTTATATTGAAATCTGTGGTAACCTTTGATTCGAGGTAGGGGTAGTTAAGAAAGTTAGTGTTAGTTTAAACTGTGAGAATATCAGGGCATATACACGTTGAAAATATACCGCGCAGCCCTATATTTTGACCTTTGAAAAAAATTGTAGTGCATATGAACTTTCAATTCTAGAATAAGATTGTATTCAAAACTTCATAGTAAAAGTGGTACAGTTTTAGCCGTAAAAGGAGTTCCTATGGGAAATTGCATTGTCAATATTTACAGAAATGCAACCTTTAAACTCTTTACAAGAAAAAACAACGTTTGTGTCTCATTATTTATTTTGCGAATACATATATAATGTTTACATATTTTAACCGGATGAATGACCATAACTTGACACTACATTAATGAGTTTATACCAAAAAACATAATTTAATTGCGGAAATATCAAAACCTTCATGGTTTAAGTCCTACTGAACAGAATGTCTTTATATGCTTGTAAAGGAAACATTAGAAGTATAAATTTCATTTTGGGTCAATTCTGCTATAATAAAGGATGCAACAAAGCATTTTTTTGTTCCGAGAACTTATCTGCGAGTGCGAGAAAAAATTTTCGTTTTTTTTTCTGCATTTTCCCGACAACATTACAAATGCTTTTTCAGTCTATTTACATCTAAGGGCGTAAATTTCTCGAAAATTTGTTATAATTAATAATAGAAAGACAATAAGAGAACGACTATAATACTTAGACAAAGAGGGAATGTCTTTAATCTATAAATACCAATAGATAAAGAATGGGGTACTACAATTTCTTAATACTTAGACAAAGAAGGGCAGACTTAAATTTTGAAATTCTAACAAAAAAAGAAAGAACAACTTATTTTTTTTAAATACCAGAAGACAAAGTCTGAATAACTACATTTCATTACTGCTAATGAACAAGGTCTAAATGACAACAAATAGAATTTCGCGATTAATCTAGTTTTGCTATTATTTGATATAAATCGTTTATGTCATTACGTAGACATACTTAAAATCGATAGAAAATCGTGAAAATAAAAATTCCTGGAAAAGTATTTCAGTTACTCTTTTTTATGCTCCAAGCTTTGGTGGAATTATTAAAAGAGAGTTTGATCATCATTGATCCAAGATATTAATTAACAAATAACTAGAAATGTGAAGAACTTAAAATCCTCTATAAGCCTTAACAATAACAGCCAAATTTATCGTAAATATCATAAGACAAAAGAAAGAATGTTTAGATGCTTACCCGTCCCATGCTGAAATTGACACAATTGTGCACATCAAAAATGAAAAGAAGAACATAAATCTGAAATGATATTTTTTCTCCATCTTGTGTTCTTTCCTAGGATAATACGTCTTATAGTTTGCTGTCTACACTTTTAATGAACAGCAAAAAAAAAAGGGAAGACTTTTAACCTGCAATACTTCCTTATCATTTAGACATGCGTGATATAGATACTACAAATGATTAGTAAGTACACAGTATATAAAAAGAGAACAATTCCTTTATGAAATTTCACATTTAAATTGTAAAGAAAGCATTTAGATGGATGGTATACTTTATATATTTTTATCATACATCTACATTGGTAAGGCATACATGTACACTAAAATAAGTAAGATCATTGAAAAATCTATAATTTTTTGAAAAAACATGTACAATATAAAAAAAAAGATGTGGTATGATTGCCAATGAGACAAACTCTCCACAAGAGACCAAAATCACACAGAAATTAACAATTATAGGTCACCATACGGTCTCAACAATGAGCAAAGCCCATACCGCATAGTCAGCTATAAAAGGCCCTAAATGACAATGTAAATCAATTCAAACGAGAAAACTAACGGCCTTATTTATATAAAAAAACCAATTCAAACGAGAAAACTAACGGCCTTATTTATATAAAAAAAACAATGTACATTAATCCTTGTGAGTTCAGTGGTATCATGACAAGGTTTACTTTACTGAATGTTGGTAGATGTGAAATATCTCAATATAACAATGCACGATGTGGATTATTTACTTTATTTTTCTTTGAAGGTGTCATACCAAATGTCAAACACTTTGAATACAGTAAGAAATAAGGTGGTACAATCAAGAAAGTGATGTCAGAAATCAGAAATTATAAATATGGGAACAACTAAGAATTGTTTTTGTATAAGATACAAAAATAATAACTATAAAACTGACATGTCAGCAAAGGCCCCGTTTATACATTGTCATATGAGGACTTATGCACAATAACCAATGCAATTGTCCGTTTTTACGACTTTTAACATCAGCAATTATTTTAGTATATGTTCTTCAGTTGAGAAGTTTACGTGTAGTTTAAATCCAAATACTATTTTGGTGGGAATTTAAAAGTGTGATGTAGCAATAATTTTTGAAACAGAATAATTTTAGAATAACATACTATATCTCGCATCAATTTGTGTTTTTAATCCTAGCAAATAAAGGCAACAGAAGAATACCGGTGTTCACAGGTCATAAATCGATCGGATCCTGTTTACAAAACCATATTTTTACCACAATTTTGATCCAAGGTAATGTGTTTGGGTTTTTCATTTTGCCATTTTATTAGGGACTTTGTTTTCTCAGAGTTTATTTTTGTAATTTTACTTTTTGATAACAAATGTTTGATGACAAGTAACACAACTACATATGCTAAGGGGGTAAGTTAGTTTATACTGATATCTGTTTTGTTTGTATATTAGTACATGTTTTATCCACAGGCACTTGTCTCAGAAAAAAATTCCTTTATACCTTTATATTAGACAAAAGCCTGTGGTTTTATCGTATATTTTATGTTCGAATACACATGAGCGACAAAATCCTCGTGTTCATTTAAACACTTTAATGTAGATAAACAGCTGCGTATCGATTTTAAAGGTATTTAGTTGTGTGGACGAGGCGCGCTTCTGTCGTATTGAGTTTTAAACCTGGTGCCTTTTGTTAGCTATTATTCATGTGTTTCTTTGTATAATATTTTCTCCTATTTCTTTGTATTGTAGTCCTGTAATGTTATGTTGTCATTTTAATGTTATATCTAACATTGCCATTAAAGCGGGAGGTTTTGCATGCCACGAAACCAGGTTCAACCCATCATTTTTTTCTTTAAAAAATGTCCTGTACCAAGTCAGGAATATGACCATTGTTATATTATAGTTCGTTTCTGTGTGTGTTACATTTTAACGTTGTGTCGTTTGTTTTTCTTATATTTGAGTGTGAATTCACATTACTATAAGACGTGTCACGATACTTTTCTTTCCCAAATTCATGTATTTGGTTTTGATGTTATATTTTTTATTCTCATCGGATTTTGTCTAATGCTATGTCAGTTTCTGTGTGTGTTACATTTTAATGTTGTGTCGTTGTTCTCCTCTTATATTTAATGCGTTTTCCTCAGTTTTAGTTGGTTACCCCGATTTTTTTTTTGTCCATCGATTTACGAGTTTTGAACAGCGGTATACTATTGCTGCCTTTATTTATTTATTTATAACCAACGTGTTTTCAACTGATCGAGCGGAGCTTACTTTTCAATTTGCATAAGGACAGTTTATATGTAGATGTTTGTGATAAGGATGAATGCTGTTTTAATTATTAATGATTTCTAACCACATATCAGTGTCACAATAACATTATAGAATTGCGACCTATGCAGATTTTGCAACTGTTTTACTTTCATACATTATTAACAATTCCAGTCAGTATGTGACTTTTTTTTTACATGTATTCAAACTCGGCTTTACAAGAAATCAACGTTTGTATCTCATTATTTTTTTTGCGAATACATATCTAATGTTTACATATTTTACCGGATCAATGACCATAACTTGACACTTCATTAATGGATTTGTCCCAAAACACCTGCCTATAGATGGACTTGTCTATATTGAGCGAACGGATTTTACTCCGCTCAGTCAAGTTAAATAAATCAACTAACAGAGTGTACAATTTTTCAGTTGATATACTATCCTTTTTATGAAGGACACTTGCTCATATATAATATTGCCTTTTACTTTGAAGGACACATTTCAACATCTGAGGACATGATTTCATAGGTAGATATCGTCTAAATTATATTTCATGATATCATTATGTCCGTTGACAGAATTTACCTTGAGAAAGTATCCAGTGAACATAATTTAGTTAGGATGCAACAACGCAGTTTATGTTCCGAGAACTGTGCGTGCGAGAAAACTTTTTCGTTTTTTTTTCTGCATTTCCCGACAACATAACAAATGCTTTTTTAGCCAAGTTACGTTGAAGGGCGTACATTTCTCAAAAATTTATTATTTAATTATCTGATTTGAAATGAACACGCAGTAATAACATAATGTAAAAAGTAAAATCACAGAACTGACATCTGAGGAAAACTCTAAAACGGAAAGTCCCCAATCAAATGGCAAAATTAAAATCTCAAACACATCTCACGAATGGATAACAACTGTCATATATAAGACCAGATACTTCGCAGGGCGCAGCTTTATACGACCGCAGAAGTCGAATCCCGAACGGTTGGGGCAAGTATGAAGACAACATTCAAGCTGGATACACTTTTGAATTTGGATTGTGATTAAATAGTTGACACAGCATAGGTTTCTGACACAGAATGAATGTGGTCTATTTCCCATTTCCATTCTCAATTTTATTGAACTAAAAATTTGTTTTTTGCTTTTGAACAATTCACTATTCTGTTGAATATTAATCCTCTAAAATATATATTTTTGAAGAAATTTTCTTTTTAATTTCTGAAATCTGAAATGAGAAAAGTTGACCCCGCGCCCCAATTTTTTTTTTCATCTCCCACTTTCTCAATTAAAATTTCTAATTGAGTTTGCAACAATAACTACTCATTTAAATACATCATAATATATTAAAACATAAGATGTTATACAGTCATGGTTAAAATTAATATAAATTAATAGTAACTTCTAACAAAATAAATGGGGAATGTGTCCAAAAGGACACAGATTATGCCCCCGCTAGCATATAACGTTATGAAGATAACTAATTCAAGAACTATAAAAGTGAAGATGCCAAAAACTGAACTTAAACTGAGTTTAGAGGTAAAAAGCATTATACACACATTTTATTAAATTTAGTTAAAGCAAACTTAAGTTAAGAGAACAGAAACTAAAAAATTCTTCAATTTTTCCACTTTTAAAGGGACATAACCCTAGAATTGTAATGAAAGTGCCTGTAATCACTGAAAGGTAAAGGTTGCTAAAAATAATCAGTTGGTAGTAAATTAAAAATTGCATTGTATATTCTATGTAGCATTGATTTAAGTTGATTCAACTACTATTCAGAACAAAGAAAGATAACTCCAATTTTCAAAGAATATTTCATAAAGCATTGCTTTTAGGTGATTCAACAACCATTCTGTACAAAGAAAGATAACTCCATTTTATTGTCTTGAAACTACAAAAATGCTTGTTTTTTGCCCCTTTTTGGCCCTTTATTCCTAGACTGTTTGCTCCATAACCCTTAAAATATATCCCAACCTTCAACTGATATTAAACATTGTGGTACAATTTCAGAACAATTGAAATACTTATACACAACATTTTGTCCTGACACTAGATAAATGCTTGTTTTGGGCCCCTTTGGGCCCATTATTCCTATAACCCCAAAATCAATCCCAAGCTAGTTTTTGTAGTTTCTATTTATTTATACTAAAGTTATTATCCGGAAACCATCCGTCTTCGGACGACGCTGACGACGACGACGACGACGTAATACCAATATAAGACCGCAAAAAGTTTTGCAGTTGTATAAAAAGGCAACAGTAGTATACTGCTGTTTAAAATTCAAATATCGATAGAGAAAAAAACAAATCCGGGTAACTATATAGTTACGATACTGTTGTCAGGTCATTAAAGATTGCATATTTTGGCGTTAATATTGATTCACTTAAAGGGTCGTTGCATCGGAACTAAACACATTTATTCAAAAACCAGTTGTTGGCATGACACGGGTTATGTTCTTCTCATATATGTTATGATGGTATGATACTAAACCCCTAACGGGAAGGATTGTGCCTGATGTTCATATGATGAAATCATAATCTTTCAGTCAGTTTAATTGAAGTCTGGAGCTGGCATGTCAGTTAACAGCTAGTAGTCTGTTGTTATTTATGTATTATTGTCATTTTGTTTATTTTCTTTGGTTACATCTTCTGACATCAGACTCGGACTTCTCTTGAACTGAATTTTAATGTGCGTATTGTTATGCGTTTACTTTTCTACATTGGCTAGAGGTAAAGGGGGAGGGTTGAGATCTCACAAACATGTTTAACCCGACCGCATTGTTGCGCCTGTCCCAAGTCAGGAGCCTCTGGCCTTTGTTAGTCTTGTATTATTTTAATTTTAGTTTCTTGTGTACAATTTGGAAAATGGTATGGCGTTCATTACCACTAGTATATATTTGTTTAGGGGCCAGTTGAAGGACGCCTCCGGGTGCGGGAATTTCTCGCTACATTGAAGACCTGTTGGTGACCTTCTGCTGTTGTTTTTTTCTATGGTCTGGTTGTTGTCTCTTTGGCACATTCCCCATTTCCATTCTCAATTTTAAAACTGAGAGAAACGTTTCAATTATAAGAGAATTACGACACAACAGAGACACAACACCGAAATGTAAAACACACAGAAACGAATTATAATGTAACAATAGCCATTTTCCTGACTTGGTACAGGGCATTTTATGAAAAAAATGGTGGGTTGAACCTGTTTTTTTTGGCATGCCAAACATCCCGCTTTAATAACAGTGTTAATCATAACATGAAAATGACAACATTACAGTAAATAAATAAATGGGAGAAAATATAGGACAGAGAAACAAACGAATAATAGCCATCAAAAGGTAACAGGTTAAAAGATATTTTTATACGCCATACGCGTGCTACATCTATTGACTACATTCCTGACTCGGTACAAGCATTGTCTTATGAAGAAAATACTGGATTGAACATGGTTTTATAGTTAGCTAAACCGCTCATTTGTATGACAACCGCATCATGTTTCATTATATTGACAACGATGCGTGAACAAAACAAACAGACACATCAGGTAAAAATGTCAAAAACAGCAGTCAACATTGTAGGTAGTAACCGCCTTTAGTTTGCACATTGGCAGTTATAAGTTATAAGATGTGAGCACCTTTTAGATAAATCAGATACGTACTTCATGTTTATGATACTTTGAATATCTTCGATATTTTTAATGAACATAAAACAAATCGTCACACTTTTTCCAGGTCTTAATGAACATGATGACTTCATATTTTGTCATCAGCTTACTATTTTCTTTTTTTCCTTTTTTCTTGCATGGGGATATATATCTTGCCTTTTAATACATAGAGACTTGATGTACTACGAAACGTACTTGACCATGAACGTCAAAGTTTTCATTTTTTCATGGACATATTTTTTTCTGTTAATCATAGACTTGGTTCTCTGTGTCGAGACTATTATAGCTATGACCTGTGTCGAGACTATCATAACTATATCAACTATCATAATGTTTATTCACGGTTTTTTTATTTTTCGTTCGAGCGCTTGAAACATAATTGTCTATGTTATAACATTTCAAAGGAAATACAGTCGATTTACTTTAATTATCATATTGAATTGAAATTTTGCTGACTATTTGCATGTAGGCTATTTTTTGCCTGATTAAATCATATATGTAATAAAAAATATAACTGCATGTGCTACGTTTTAGAGTAAAATGAGGTCCAAATTTTGTATGTTTACTCAAAATTCGCATTTGTTGACGTATTTTTTGCTTTCGACAGAAACACATAACTTTTTTTATCTAAAAGATAAACAAGCTGTTTTTTACGGAAGCCAGTAAGGGCCATTCAAAAAAAAAATTTATGGCGTAATTACGACATAGCATGTCGTAATTTCGACATTACAAGTCGTTATTACGACATCACTATGTCGTAATTTCGACATAACATGTCATTGTGACGACATCACTATGTCGTAATTTCGACATAACATGTCGTTACAACGTAATAACGACATCGCTATATATATATATATATATATATATAAAAGAATTTGTAATATGATTGCCAAGAGACTAACAACTATAGGTCATCATAATGTCCCCAATTATTAAAAAAGCCCCCGCATAGTCAGCTTTAAAAGAGGGACGAAAGATACCAGAGGGAGAGTCCCGAAATGCTGTCTGACAGACAGTATTATTAATTAATTATTAGCTCCCTTGGGAAAACTCCAAATTTCATATTTAATGTATTTCATTGTTAAAATAATTTACATGAAGCTTAATAAGTATATATTTGTAAGTTGCATAGTTTTTACTATTTGAATTCATTGGTTAAAGATATTTATTTATATTGTAAAGTTTAATATTTGCATCGTCGCAAAATCTTTGGTTACATCTTTTGGTTACCTTCTGTGAGAAACTTATATATTTATACTCTGATTCGAACAAAAAATTTTCTGAAACTGATATTATCAAGATGCTTGATTTCTTGATTGACAACATATTTGTTACGTTCGGAGGACGTTTTTTTCAACCGACTGTCGGCATTCCAATGGGAACAAACTGTGCCCCTCTACTTGCCGACTTGTTTCTTTATTATTATGAGGCTGACTTCATGCAGGAACTTCTTAGGAAGAAAGATAAGAAGTTAGCACTATCCTTTAACTCTACTTTTTGCTATATAGATGATGTTCTTTCACTAAATAATTCAAAATTTGGTGACTATGTGGAACGCATCTATCCAATCGAGCTAGAGATAAAGGATACTACAGATACAGTTAAGTCGGCCTCATATCTTGACTTACATCTAGAAATTGACAATGAGGGTCGGTTGAAAACAAAACTTTACGACAAAAGCTTTGATTTCAGCTTTCCAATTGTGAACTTTCCATTTCTAAGTAGCAACATTCCAGCAGCACCTGCATACGGGGTATATATCTCCCAATTGATACGATATTCCCGTGCTTGCATTTCCTATCATGATTTTCTTGATAGAGGGTTGCTGCTCACAAAGAAGCTATTAAACCAAGAGTTCCAAATGGTGAAGTTGAAATCATCCCTTCGTAAATTTTACGGACGCCATCACGAGTTGGTTGACCGTTATGGAATAACCGTATCACAAATGATATCGGATATGTTCCTTATGTCGTAACTACAATCCCCTTCCTTTTCCTGAATGTGACCTACCGAATTAGACTATTTACCGGATTTGTTATCACATAAGCAACACGACGGGTGCCGCATGTGGAGCAGGATCTGCTTACCCTTCCGGAGCACCTGAGATCACCTCTAGTTTTTTGGTGGGGATCGTGTTGTTTATTCTTTAGTTTTCTATGTTGTGTCGTGTGTGCTGTTGTTTGTTTGTCTTTTTCATTTTTAGCCATGGCGTTGTCAGTTTGTTTTAGATTTATGAGTTTGACTGTCCCTTTGGTATCTTTCGTCCCTCTTTTATAGATCTCACTTAAGGTTAATGAGTTTCCGACCGTTGCAGGGCCAGTCAAGGTCGATATATAAACTTCTAATAGGTGGAAGAATAATATGATTATAATATATAATGACGATTGATATTTGCAAGTTTTATTAGTTATTTTTTCAAATGTTAGTTGATTGTGTTCGTTTTGTGATGTTATTTTATCATAAATTACCACAAGTTGTGGAAATCCATTGAATAATATTTACCTTTTCAGTTATTTCAACAAAAAATGCAGTACTGTCGCAATTAATGTAGGAAGGAAAGATGGAACGGAAGTACATGTATACGGTTTTCCATAAAAATTGTACAAAACTTTTATCATAGGATGTTTAACTTTCAAGGTGCATATCTTCTGTCATTGTAAAATTTCTATATCTTAATTCAACCCCAATACAAATATTTCTGATACTCTGCAAGTAAATCCAACATTTTTACTCTTGGTTAAATTTGAATAGGATTGTATTTTCCCTGGCGCATACATTGTAAGTTGTCGAAATACAACCCTTCAATTACTTGAACCTTGGCTAGAGAATTATTTCCAAAGTCATCTATAGTGTTTTACTTCTGATATACATTTTAAAATATAGTAATCTACTCCTGGATCGTCCGCGAAAACGGCTAATATAATCCTGGCTTTTTATCAATTCGATGAAACGGTTTTCGTCGCTGTTTGGGATTCGTCTTTCAATTACCTCCATTTCATGCACAAGTTTATATTAACGAAAAGTTCCGGCTTCGCTAGTACAATAATTACTTTCATCACGACAGTTATAGCATGAACAGCAGGATAAATCGCGAAGTAAAACATTCCGTGAACTGGTATTAAGTCTTTTAATATTGTTGATTGCACTTTACTGAAGTGACGACGTTAAGTGATCTATTTCGGAGTACTTCCGCAACATAAATTTCAATTCGCATTTTACATTTAGAGGACTGTCTTGGTGTCTCCAATTTGTCTTTGCAAAAGTTGGACGAAGTTCATGTAATGAGATTTTCCCCATTTCCCCATTCTTTTAAATAAATCGTTAAAAGCTATAAACGATTGATAAAAGTTGCAAAAAAAAAACCTGTGCCGAACCTATGATAATGTCCCCGGGCGGAGTCTATAGCAACATGCACTATTCCTTTTTTTTCGACAGCAACCATCAACCTCCTTTTTTACCACACGATTTGTCATGAACATTTAATTACAACTTTAGCACATGTAACGTCAGAAATTAGCGTCTTTCGGATTTTAGACGTTTTCAGACGTTTGGACAAATTGGCTACCGTTTTGTAATGTGTGGAAGCATTTTATTCCTTTAAGACCCAAATATGTAGCTAATAAGAAAAGAATCTTGGCATTTTTTACTCTTCGTGTATCTAACTTTTGTTTTGATCAATTATAAAAAATACGCGTTAACTGCTTTGAAAAATGAAATATCAACTTGGACAAAATGGCTACCGTTTGAAAAAAACGACTGTGTATAGAGAAGATTTTATTGAATCAGCAATATTTGAACTCACGAAGAATGAGGCAAATATTTGTACTTTTGTTAGATATTATTATTGTCTTACTCTTTTTATTCATTTTCTGCTATATCTACTTGTAAAATTCACTTTTAGTCGTTGGACATTTTTTTTATTCTAGCTTAATATGCAGCCATCGAGTCAAATGGAATTTGGCAAAATAACGGCTTTGACGACACAAGGAACCGACACATGTCGTTGTTCCTGCCAAGAATTAAGAAGATCAGAGAATAAGAAATAGGATCACTATACATAAGAGTAAAACAGTTTTTCATAAATGTAACGTTGGACATCCGTTTTTTTTCACATAACTTTGTTATTTTAATCCTCAAATATACTAGATATTACTTAGTATATGATCAAGGGCTGTAAAAACATAATTTAAAACATATGTTGAATTTGTTTTAATATTGGTTCGTGTTTTCTAACATTTTTATATTGTTTTACGTATGAAATTTCGAAGATTCTGTTTAAATTCTAGGGGTTGTAGGAACATCGTGCCCAACGTTGAAAAGTAAAAATAGAGCAATAAATACTTCAAATCACCCTTAGTATAAGAAGGCATGTAGTTTGCGTTTATTTACAGGGAGGTAGTAAGCTTGGCTAGCCTTGGTAGGACTGAATGTCAGACCTCATATAATTCCACATATTACTTTTCCATTATTGACATGTTAATATCGACCTTGTAGCATCTTGTCGTTATTATCATATTAACCTTACAATAACAATCACATTTCAATATCTTAACTGGCTCTCCAGCCCTTGCACGATCGGTAATAACCTTAATAGTAGGGTGCCCAGTATCGAAAAAGACGTCTAGTTAACGAGTTTAAGTTAACGGATAACATACGGCTATATGTATATGCAAACGATTGGAAAATCATTATATATTTTAATCATGAATGTCGTCGTATGCTGCCGTGGTCACATTTTTCAAAATTTTGTGGTTTCTTAGGGTACCCACAGATACCTCATCATACAGACCGTCTTCAACACGAAAATTAAAATTATTGCTTTCTGTGTTATTTGTTCAAATGATACTTATCATTTAGCTTAAAAATTAAATTTATCATATAACGAAAGCTGAAAAGATTTATATAATTTAAGCATAGATATTTCATGATTTTAGTCAGGCTATTTTTTTAGCTGAAATTTACCACATTTTGAACAAAAGAAAATTTATTACGTGTTACTTTCACTGGATTTTTACTCTGATTACATAAATACCACATGGTCCATATGTGTGCCAAATATCTTTTGTGTAATGTTAATCGGTGAGAAGAAAAAAGCAATTTAAAACACAAATTTAGTGATAATTTTGCCTTGTTTCAAACACGCCTTTTCTCGTGCCGTTAATCGTTTTGTAGCTTACACTACCAGGTCATTAACTAGGATCATTGTCACTTATTTCATTTATTACATTTCTTGCTTATTGTATGGTCAAATTGTATATTTTGAATAGTCCAGTTAGTTTGAAGATCGTTGTTTTGTAATTGGAAATATTTTTTGTTGATTTTATACCTTTAATCTTTTTTTGTATTGATAGTTTTGTTATAATTGTAATATACAAATCAAATCCTTCGATCACGTTTCAGACCCGGAATATGGCACACATTTACAGTCATGTTAAACTATGCCCATCAAGCCAGAAATGAATTAGCGTGAAAAACAATGGGATAAGTGTGTTATATGTCAGTGTTTTTCTACTGAATTGCTTATTAATAAGCGAGGAATAAGCACAAACAAAAGCTTTATCGAGGCTATGGGAGCACGGAAAGATTTGAGTTTATTGTATGATGCTTCAGACCTAGACCATTTTCGTACTGATGATTACAAAATGTTGTAGCATCATTCTTGCTACAAATCTTACACTAGCAGACACAACTGAAGTTTTTTTTTAAAGCTGAATCAAGTTCTTGTTCGTCTGTTAGCATCATGATATCATAGATCAACAGTAACTATGATACACGATAAAGTCATATTCTAGCTAGCACTTCCAAGGAGCCTATATCAGCACAGAAAGAGTATTTAGGTTTTAAGAATTTGTTGTACGCCCGATGTCATAGATACTCGCATGATTTTACATAGTTATGCATGCTATTCATGAAGACAAAGAGATAGGTTGGAAAGGAATCAAGGGTAGGATAATAAGAAATAAGAAAGTCACAAGATATAGATGGTATAATCTTATGCTTTCCTTGCATCCACTCCATGCAGCATACACAGGAGCTATGGTTTCAAACAGACACTATAACTTGTATATAAGATTTTCGCATCTATATAGATATAGGAAGATGTGGTGTGGGTGCCAATGAGACAACTCTTCATCCAAATAACAATTTAAAAAGTTATCCATTATAGGTCAATGTACGGCCTTCAACACGGATCCTTGGCTCACATCGAACAACAAGCTATAAAGGGCCCAAAAATTACTAGTGTAAAACCATTCAAACGGGAAAACCAACGGTCTAATCGATATAAAAAAAAAACGAGAAACACGTATAAGTTACATAAACAAACGACCCCTTCTGTATACCTGTCCACGAAATATGTAATAGTCTCGGGTTTGCCATCTGTAACTTTCTGCCATGCTGTTACATGATGCGATACAACGTATTGGACCCTATTTAGAATCAGTATGCGCACTGTTTTTTTAGTCTTGAAGGACAGTCCAGATGATTTTACCGATTTGTCAAACCTTTCTTATTGTGACTTCGCTGAACCTATAGATGCAGATCGAGATCTTGTTGTCAGGTTGAATGATCTCAAGTCAAAACTAATAATAGATCACCGTGACCTAAACAATTTGGGCGTAAAATTGGCTACAATTTAAAATTTCTCACTTGTCAACCTTGCGAATCTACTTTTAAACAATATGTAATAAGAGTTTCACTCCAGACGTAAATTTGATGTCTTCCCATGTAGCAGAACTACCTTAACATTCTCCTCTTCAGAATGGACAATGACTTGTTCCTTTCTATCTCGAAGGTCATATAAATGGGATCTTTAAAATATATAAGTTTCTCACAGAAGATAACCAAAGAAGGTAATCAAAGATTTTGCGACGATGCAAATATTAAACTTTACAATATAAATAAATATCTTTAACCAATGAATTCAAATAACAAAAGCTATGCAATTAACATATATATATACTTATTAAGCTTCATGTAAATTATTGAACAATGAAAAACATTGAATATGAAATTTGGAGTTTTACCAAGAGAGCTAATAATTAATTAATAACACAGTCTGTCACACAGCATTTCGGGGACTCTCCCTCCGGTATCTTTCGTCCCTCTTTTATAGCGGACTATGCGGGGTCTTTTTCTTATTATTGGGGGGCATTATGATGACCTAAAGTTGTTCATTTCTGTGTCATTTAGTATCTTGGTAATCATAATACATATTCTTTTATACATATAGCGATGTCGTTATTACGACATAGCTATGTCGTTATTACGACATGTTATGTCGAAATTGCGACATAGCAATGTCGTTATAACGACATGTCATGTCGAAATTACGACATATTTTTTTTGAATGGCCCTTATCGGCTTCCGTAGTTTTTTGTTAAACTATTTGTAGATTCTGTTCTATATAAATGTCCTTTAAATTTGTGCAATTTGTTTTTCAAATAACTCATAGATATCAAACGTACACGTATGTTGTAAAAAAAGTCATTTTTTGCTGCATATTTATCAAATTAAAAAAAAAATGCACTATTTACTCTTTTATGATAATTGGCACACATAATCTTTTTTTTACATAATCAAACCAAATTGCATTTTAAAACAGAGGGGCCCATGAATTCGTTTTCAAGTTCAATAAGTTTGAATGATAAAAATCATTTGAAAACTGAATCTTTTCCCGATAAGTCATAGTTTGACGTCGCGAAAATAACAATTTTCGTCAGATACGTCATTACTTCCCCTGTAACTGTATCGTTTGCCCTTAACAGACTCCAGTATATTGACACTCTTCTAATAAGGATATGCAATTTCTTTTCAATATTCTGTTTTAAAGACCTTTCAGAGTCATCTAGTTTTGTGGTAACGAAACAGAACCCACAAGAGCGGACGGAAATACGAGAAAACAAACAGACGAAACAACGGACATACAGCTGAAATTTTTGTCAGATTCCTTTTGATATTTGTGTGAATGAAAATGTATGAACATAAGATAGATCAAATTGAAGTTGTCTTGTTTACTATGTAACTTTCTTTGAAATTCTCAGCGAAAACTAGTGATTTGCAAAATAAGTAAAGTAAAGAATTTATTCAAGATATATATTAGGTCCATATTCTATATAATTTAGTTTTAAAAAATAAAAATAAACAGATGAACTTCACGTATTATCAAAGCGTAAAATTCACCACAAAATAAATATTTAGTTTCAGATATGCGCATTAAAGTATTTTAAAGAAATATTGATTTTGAGGATTTGTATTTTTTTTGTATCATAATGTAAAACTTATGAACCATTTTATAATACAGTGTTTGCATTAAGTGAAGTGTTTTCTCCACTCTCTCCAATTGCCCGGATGTAAAAGAATAATTTGACATCACTGTCATCTTTAAATTTATCTGGAACTTCCACTTCTATAAAATCATTCAAAGTTTCTTGCCATTGGATAATATCAGCTCCTCCTATAGTTGTTCCTATTGAAATTTCAAAAACCATACGTCCTTGATATGAAAAGCAATCCTTCCAGTTAACCGTAATTTTGTTCTCTCTTCTTGTTACGGAAGCGTCAGCACCTAAAAGACGAACACAGTTTAGCTTAAACCATATAGTCATCAAACATGTTAGAACCTGCGATCACCCCCTGTTTTTAGCGGGGTTCGTGTTGCTTATTCTTTAGTTTTTCTATGTTGTGTCATGTATACTATTATTTGTGTTTGTCTTTTTAATTTTTAGCCATGATGTTCACAGTTTATTTTCGATTTATGAGTTTGACTGTCCCTCTGGTATCTGTTGTCCCACTTTTGTATGCTAGTAGATATCTTTTTAAAGGGACAACTATATGTTGACAAGATATGTCTTTAAGTTATTTATTATTTTCGCCCTCATAAACGTCCAACAACTTCTGATATTTATATATATAATTTCAAACAAGCGTGCTATAAAAAATTCCAGAAAATAAATAAAGGCAACAGTAGTATACCGCTGTTCGAAACTCATAAATCGATTGAAAAAAAAATATCCGGGTTACAAACTAAAACGTAGGAAAACGCATCAAATATTAGAGCAGAACAACGACAGAACTGAAACACAACATGAAGATGTAACACGCGCAAAAACGAACTATAATATAACAATGGTCATTTTCCTGACTTGGAACAGGACATTTTAAGAAAACAAAGGTAGGTTGAACCTTGTTTTGTGGCATGCCAATCATCCCTCATTTTAATGTTAAATATAACATTAAAATGACAACATTGCACGACTGGACTACAATAAAAATAAATTGGAGAACATAAAAGACAAAGAAACACGAATAATAGCTAACAGAAGGTACCAGGTTTAAAATTTAATACGCCAGATGTGGGTTTCGTCTTCACAAGACTAACAAGTGACGCTCAGATGAAAAAAGTTCGAAAGCCAAAACAAGTACAAAGTTGAAGAGCAATGAGGACCAAAAGTTCCCAACATTGTGCCTAATACGGCTTGCGTTTTCTGCCTAGGATAAGAACATCCTTATTATTGGAATAATTTATACTTTTACTCATAGAAAAATATCTGGGTTAAAAAGGAAAACACATTACTTTTTTACAAAATTAAACACCTTACCAGTGAGTCTTGGAGCAGAGTTCTGAATGGTCAGGTTCGTTGTTACATCTGTACTGCGCAGGTACATAGTGTTAACAGCGTTTACAGTGGTCGTGTACCTATTATCAGACAGTTTTAGTCCAAACAGTGAAAGATATGATATATCTTTGTTAACGTTTATAATAGTGGTCGTTATATCGGTATCCTTTCCGTCAAATTTCACCTGCAACAGAACAATATTGTTACGTAATACACTTAGTATATTTTGTATGATGTCTAACTGACTTAAATGCACATCTCTTTCATTATTAGTTTAATGAACGAATTTTTATTACAGCTTTGTACTTGACTTTCCAAATGAGGGGATTTATAGATGTAATCAAATACGATCATCAATAACTGTTTAGAACAATATACTTACAATAAACGACATAATTCCAAACGGATCAGAAAATCCCGACCATTTCATTTTAACAGATGTTTTACTGGCTTGGTGACCATTGCCTTGTTGGTATTCAGTTATAGACTGAGGCAAAACCTCTAGTTCAGCATTTCGAGCCGACGGAGATTGATCAGATATAACAATTCCATCAGAACAAGCTGTAGTATATAATCCTGCCATATTTCGACAGCGAATGGTAAGGTAGATCTTTTTATTAAAAACTTTGTCTCTGTCCATCGTTGATGTTGCTTTCAACACATCAGCAGTCTTTGTAAATTCGAACACCTCATTTCCAAATTGTTGCAAACCTGGAAAAAGTAATAGCAATATATGATTTATTCTCAATTGGAATTGAAGACCTAGTGTGCTGTGAAAAACTAAAATTTACAGAAAACAGTAAAAAAATAAAACATTTTATATCCTAATTCTACGATTCCCACCAGAATCATAAAAAAAAACATAGAAGATATAAGGTTACCTTATTTAAAAACAGAGACTGAAGGGTGGACAGAAAGAAGTGGGAATCGACAAATGGTGCATAGTGTGAGGTCAACTTAAAAAAAAATATATATGATATTAGAGTACTTCAGTTCTTCAAATGTTAAGCTTGGTATCTGTTTTAATAGAATTAACAGTATCAATTTTCTTGCACCAGATGCGCATTTCGACAATACATGTCTCTTCAGTGATGCTCGTGGCCAAAATACTTACAATTACAACCACCGGGTCGATGTCATTACTGATGGATCACCACCTACCCACACACCCCTTCCCCACCAACGATATCACCAGACCAGTAGTCCGCTTCTGTATTAATCAAACTGTTGTCAAACTGTTCATTGAATTTCAAATTGGTCGAAAAAATCAGGATTTGTCTACCCCGGCAAAAGATAACCAAAGGTGAAATTGGCAATAACTTTCAACCTTTGGACCACAATGCTCTTTAACTTTGTACTTTTTTTGCGTCTAAACTTGTTTAATTCGGGCGTCACTGATGAGTCTTGTCTAAGCGGGGTATACTTGATGTTTTAGTTTTATGATAATGGAAACGTTTGACATGATGTTACAGTGCGATGAAAAACAGGTGTTCAATTTGAATTTGGGTTGTGAAATTTACCTGTATGAGTTTGCTGCAATCGGGAATATCTGTAATCACTAGGCAAGCAATATCTAGCGATTGATAATGATAGGATATTGCATTAGTATTTAATGTACGTACCAGCAGCCCATTCACAATATTCAATGCCGGATTCCTCATCAACAACATTCCAATTAGCAGATATCGTATTTGAAACCTGTCCATCAATATCGGACCCTATTCAAATAGAAGATCGTTGATATTTATACAAAGTAATAGTTAAGGAAAGTTGTGAAAAATAAAAAAAAGTTAACAGAAATTATTTTAAACCGAACTCACAAAAAAAAATGAAGAATAAATTCTTCTCTTATATTTTTCAGCAATATCACATCTTTTTATTTCCAAACATAACAGTTTGTAGTATTGCAATAACAAATATAATAAGGGTTACAATCTCGGATAATCTTTAGTTTTATGAATTATTTCTATTCTGAACGGACTAAGCACACTTTCCAATTAAAGCGAACTAAAAAGACACGTATTTTGAAATGAAACGTCTCCAGCAACGTTTCATTATTTGAAAGCTTAGAAAGAAGAAATGAAAAAAAAAACCCTAAATCTTTATATAAAGGACAACCCGATGAAAAACAGCAATCTTTAATAGTGTCCTCAAATAATGAAGAAATACAGATTTACTTCAGAATGTATTGATTTTATCTGACAAAATTTACGTTATCAATTTCTTGTGTTCTCATGCGTTCTTCAAAATACAACTCTCAAAATGAATTTGATTGTGACATGATTTCCCGTCTTTAGTTTGAATCCAAATATTGCTTTACTAATATAAAACGAAAAATCATCAGATCAGAATTACTAGTGAATTGTGTTTTAAATACCTGTGCCATCATTAACGTAAGCTATTTCTGGTGGGGTAAGATCAACTAGGACATCAATGGAGTGTAGTTTTGTTGAGAGTCCCGCAGCATTAACTGCAATCACGGTTACGTATATCGTTGTGGAGTGTACGAGAGTAACGTTGTAGTTAAACCCAAAAGTGTTGACGCCAACGCTAGTAAAACCCTGAATTTCTGTACTCCCCTCTGTATAACCTAGTAAGAAATAATTACACTTTAATCATACGCAATCACAAAACATGCCCTTATCTTTTATTTAATGTTACGTTTTGAGAGCCGATCAAAATAAAAATAACAAATAAAATTAAGCAGGACAAATGCAATAAAAATTGGCAAAAATTGATTTGTACAATAAATTATCGTGTTATAACTATTTCATCTTTGGCGAAATATTCAAGTCCGAATCATTGCATATCTTTATGTGCTGTCAGATTTACAATAATAATAATAACATTTTAATTGAAACATGAGAGCTTATAACTATGTTCGACCGAAGTCTGACGTACAGTTGATCTGATATAAAAATACAGTGTTACATATATCTGTAATTTCATGTTTTCTCCCATCATGACAAATCGGAAAAAGTCGCTTATTTAAAGAGTTTAATGGACCGAAATACCTCACGGCTGAAAATTTGCATGAAGATAGAGTAAATATTATACTTTCATTTTAGCCCTGTCGTAGAGTTTTTCCACGGTGCAGTTTTTTGTAAAATCGAGTTAAAGTGTGATTTTCGGACTTTTTTGTTTTTCATTTCCAAATACGTGAACGCTTATAATAAATTCCCGAATGAAGATATCATTAAAAAATTTGGTATCAGATGAAAGAGTGATGTATCAGCTTTTAGTTGACATCAAATTTTAATACCATATAAACACATACATTGAGTGAATTGGACGATTTTCAAATAAATGT
This sequence comes from Mytilus galloprovincialis, assembly GCF_965363235.1. Lineage (NCBI taxonomy): Eukaryota > Metazoa > Mollusca > Bivalvia > Mytilida > Mytilidae > Mytilus > Mytilus galloprovincialis. Next base: position 109,637,850 of record NC_134839.1, read on the forward strand.
AACATTTTTTTCTATCTTACCGTCTGTCAAAGTATATTACATTTCTTATATAGATCACCAATAGTAAATTTTCACACAAAAATGTGGAACAACCAATACTTAAGAAGTTTTGATATATAAAAGTTTGACAGAACATACAAATCGACTTTTTAAAGCATTTTTATAAAACTCATCACATAGCAGTATTACTACTCAATTTTCACCCCAATAAATCATATAACGTTCCCCTTTCCTATTTTACCCTGTCATATGAAATGCAATGCATTTAACATGCATTTTCATTAGTTTTATAAAAAAGAATATATTTTGTATCAATAGTTGTGTCTATGTGCTTGAATAAGTACAGATGAAAAGGTTTAATAACTTTTGAGGTGCTTTTATTCTTGATTTTCGAAAAGACTAATTTTGAACCACATTGGAACAACTCCAAAAAAATTCCGGAAAGTTATTGTCAGTTGTAATTCCATTTAATAAAAACGAGTAAAGCAGCTTAGATCGTGTTATTAAGCCTTTACATGTCAAAGAAAAACACATTTTCATATATTTGGATTAGTGAGGAAAACAAAACATGCTTGTAACGATGAATCAACTTTCGTTAAAACATGCTTCATGACAAATATTACCATGATTACCATGACTAATAAAAAAAATGTCTTTTCTGGAGGCAAACGTCATACAAGCTAAGCAATTAAGGCATGTCGAGTCATTTGAGCGTGCCGATATTGTTTTAAATGACGCAAATTATCAGGCAGGTGGTGAGTTTATTCTTCATAAATAACTTCAAGAACAAGCCGCTTCAACATTCAGCATGCATGCTTCAAATTATTAGAGGCATGATGTTGCTTTTCAAATACTAATAGAGTGTCTACATGATGTTATGTTTGCAAAAGAAAGAAAACAACATTGTCGTTGTCGTATAGTTTGCTTGTTACATTTGTTTACATATATTGCATTTTGCGAAAACAGAAATAGTGAAAATCTTTTTACGATCGTTCAAAATTTCAAATTATTTCTATCTTTACAATGTATTCCAAATTCTCTGATAAATATTTTGCCTGGTTAGTAGATGACAATTTTTTTCCAATGGATAAAGATTACAATGCACTCTCATTTGATACTGAACGGAAATGTATACTTTAGCTGAGTGTTCAATATTCCTTAATGCAAAACCAGCACACCCCTGATCAGATACTAGTAGATGGTATTGGTAGTGTCCAAAGTCTTTATGTAAAATGGTACAACAGTTATTGAGATTTGGCCAATGACTGCTTTAAAACCATAATAAAAAAGTATGTGGTATGATTGCCAATTACACAAATCTCTACACAAGACCAAATATTACACATACATTTAAAACTAAAAGTCACCGTGCGGCCTTCAACATTAAGCAAAGCCCTTACCGCATAGTCAGCAATAAAGGGCCCGAATTGACAAATGTAAAACAATTCAAACGAGAAAAACAATGGCATAATCAATGTACAAAATAATAAACGAACAACAAAAATGTAACAGCAACAAATTACAACAACTGAAAAACAGGCTCCTGAATTGGGACAGCCGCATACAGACTGTGGTGAGGTTAAAGAAGTCAGTAAGCGCCCAACCCTCCCCTTACATCGGACATTGGTGTATATAAAAATGTGGTATGATTGCCAATGGAACAACTCTTCACAAGAGACCACAATGACACAGATATTTACAACTATAAGTTATCGCACGACCTTCAACAATAATCAAATCCCATACCGTATAGTCAGCTGTTAAAGGGGTCAGAGGGACATTAAGGTTTATTTCAAATGGTGGTAGATCCAAATTGTTCTTCAAGTCATTGAATGCAGATCAATTAGAGATTATAAGAAATGTATTTGTGCACCTGAAAATAAATATGGGTTGATAAGATTTGTAGGTACATTGTAACTATGCACTATCGCACTACAATGATTCTGATTTGCAAGTACATGACGAAATATTTCTAGCGGGATCTTTTCAAAATCTATAGAAGTAATTTTCTGCAGGATCTGTAAATTACTTAAGAGACAGATATAAGAATTATTCTGCCGCCTCTTTTTGCCAATGAGCAGATATTGAAAAGTTATTCCAGGGGTTGCAGCATATTAAAATCATGACAGTTATGTTTTATTTCTAATAAGTTATTTTCCTCAGATGTCAAACACGATGAATTGTGATTTTAGACTTGAGGCGTTTCTTCAACAAAAGCCACAAGACAGTTTTTCGTGACCTATTCACAACATATGCAACTTTTTAGTTACCCCTGATTTCTGGCACATCAACAGAAGCTCGCGCTCTTACATGATGCGACAAGTCTTCTCTAATCGAAATTGGCAAAGGATAACACTTACAATGGGTCAGGAAAAACATTCGTGCATCAAAATGTATCATTCTAGCTATTTATTATATTCACACATATGTTGCAGTGAAAATCAGTTCACCGCTGATAAAAATGACCCCAGAAGCAATGGCCAATCAGTACACTGAACATAGAAAATGATAGTGCGGATGGGGCATCGGTGTACTTGGGACACATTCTTGTTCTTTTCTAGTATTCCGTTACCTTTTTATATTGATGTGCATATTGATATATAGTGTTAGTGTATTAAAATTATACATAGACAGCAACCTTTGAAGTGGTATATCCCTGTGAATCTTTGTTTGTAGTTCACATATATATATTGGGCTTTCAATTCTGCTTTTTATTTTATTGTTCATAGCTTTTTTAATTTTAATTTTTAATTTGTAAAAGTTAACCATTATAGGTCAAAGTACGGTCGTCAAAACGGAGCATTGGCTCACACCGAACAGTAAGGGATTCAAAAAATTATCAGTATAAAAGCATTGCAACGGTCTAATCAATATCAAAGAGCTGATAGCTCTGAGGTGGAAGAAGGTGAATAAAAGGTAACTTGAATTACCATAAAAGCAGCCCCACTTACCCAGGCTGCTTTGTTCCATTATCGTTAAAATGTATTTTTTTTCTTCAAACAAGAAAAGGTCATAAGTACATGGATTTCCCATCCGTACAATCATTTTCTATGTTCAGTTGACTATGAAAATTAGGTAAAATCTTTAATTTGGCAGTAAAATTAAGAAGATCATATCAAGAGGAACACATGTGTACTAAGTTTCAAGTTGATTGGATTTCAACTTCATCAAAAACTACCTCGACCATAAACTTTATAACCAGAAGCAGGACGGACGGACAGACTAGAAAACATATTGCCCATAAATGGAGCATAAAAATAGTAAGACTTGTTACATACCCGCCAACTTTTGAAAGTTACCAAATGGGTTTTTACTGCACAACAACAATTTTAAAGGTTACAATTTTTAGCGACGTATTTTGCAAGATCTGGATTGTCTAGAAAAAGTGTCATATTTGTATGATGAACTTACATGCCTTTTCCTTAAGTCTGTTTGCATGATTCTAGTTATATATTAAATCGGTAGAAAAAATATACATGAAGCTAGCAGACCAGGGTTTATTTTCCAGATTAAGAATATTAGATGCTTGTTGAAATTTCCAATTTTGAATTATGCACAAATATGGACCTTTAACAGGTTGGGAACAACACTCCAAATGAGGGTAACCTAACTGGAAGATCATCACAACCCACTGTAAAAAATGAGCACAAAAAAAAGTCATTTATATTCATATTATTTGATGAAACTCTTCCCCAAGAACTATGCATCTATTAAGTACTGAATGGTCAAAACATCATGTTTTTTTATCGACATAAATTTTGTCGTAAATGTAACCAAATGATGTAGAAATTGTGTTTTTTCTTCAAATTTCCATCAAATTGTAATGTTTATAGTTCCCTTATTGCCTCTCTATTTGAATAAAATAAAATAATAAGAATATGTTTCTTGTTTTGTTTTGTTTTTGACAAATGATTGTTCACTGCTTGCAAATGAATCATTATATTTATATATCTTATCTGCATGTATTTTTGTTCATGTCTCCATCTCCTTATCATTTGTAAATGTTTAGACAAATAAGAAAGAAATAAGCTCCACATGTATATTTGCAACATCGTAAATTTATTAAAAAAAATAACATACACTAACACTAGTACTGCATGGATTTTAAGCATTCTTAACAGTCATATTTGTAGAAAGCTTAAAAAGACTTTAAAACAGTGTAAAATGTCTTGCTATTTCTTAGCTTACACAATAAAATCTAATATATATAGTTGCACATATTGTATGGTGACTTCTAATAAGAAATAAACAAATTTATCATATAAACTTCAATTTAATCCTTGAAAGGAGGTCTAGATTGCTAAAATAATTTATAAATTTTATTTTTTCTATTTGTCCAAAATCATTTAAATTCATTTAATCAATATCATTTTATGATTATTTGATTAAAATATTAATCATTTATAGTCTTTTTACAATTTACATTTTTAAAAGCAAAATAACTGAAAACAGGATAAAACAAAGGGAAGTAACAAAAAAGTATTTCAATATTCCCAATACACATCGTTTTGATAACACAACGGCAGTTAGCCGGAGGTAAACATCGTTGATTACCAGTATGTTTGACACCCAAGCTGTCAAGTGAAGCCATATAATTATACATCTTCTTTGATGTTCAGGTAAAATTTAACACAGGTGTCAATTACACCCGTACAGTAGTAAGAAATGATCAAATATGGCGTCTGAAAATTTTCATTCATGAAATATTTCATACACGGGAGTTTTTTCTCCTAAACGGGAGGACGGGAGGAGACCCCTAAAACGTGAGTTTTGTACTCCCGTCGGCAGGTTCACATGTATGTTACGAAGGACAACTTCACATGACAAAGGAAAACTATGAATAAAGACAACACTTTATATATCCTTTTTATTTATATAAAAACAAAATATTCTTGTCTGCAGGATTGCAAATTCGTAACTTCAAGGGCGAACTTGTAAACAGGGCGAGTTGTCCCGATACCAAATTCACGCATGCGTAATACAAATATCTACAGTTAAACAAATAACGTTCATGTGGATGAGATGAAATCTAATAATTTACATAAATAAAAGGGTCATATTTACGATAGTGATTGTTTTACAATCATAATTTACAAATTAAATGATTCAGATGCCTAATCATGTGTAAAAATCGGTGTCAGGAATCTTAAGTTGTTTTGAAATTGTAATACACGAAATGAATGCGGCATACGGAGACTCAATGCAAATGGTCAGCCCCTTAAGTCTTCAGAAGACTTGACGTCTTCTTCCACTAATAAAAAACGAGAAACGAGAAACATTTATGAACCACGTGAACAAATGACAACCATGTCTGTCGTTGTTTTATAAAAAAGGGGGACACATCTTTTAAATGTGATATTGGTCTAGTACTGATTTATTTATTAATATAAAAACAAACTTTTGTACTATTGTGTCATGAACATGAAGACTAATTTTTATAGTTCTAACATCGTTTTAAGTTAAAATTATCAGCCAAGAATTTTCATCATTTTTTTCATAACACCATGGACCGGGTGTTACCTTTACAGTTCTTATTTCTCCTCTGTTCTTTATGGCATTTTAAAAAAACTTTCCCAAAAATATCTTTATAGGTGGCCATATACTATTGCATAGCTAAATCTTAATTATGAATATTTTTTGTCGATAACTTCCGTAGATAATGATATTTGTTTCATTTTCTTACATGATCACTAATGTCTGGTAATCAGACATAAATATGACTAGCTATATTTGTGGAGCATTCCTAGCGCATGCTTCCAAAAAAAAAATCTCATCTAACATGAGAGACTATCGAGAAATTGTCCAAAATGTCTAAAATTTTGGTTTTTTTTAAATCCCCCCTTTTGACCTTTGACTGCAGTTTTCAAAATTCTGCACCACTTTGACACTCTACGACATGCCTTAATCAAAGGATATTATATTTTTTCTACAAAATAAGACCAAAATTAGCCGTGAGGTATTTCGGTCCTTTAAATTTTCAAATTTACCTGATTTGTCACCGTACTATTAGTGGATATTAGTCGTCCAAAGTATATTTAAAATATGGTACACACATGTTAAATACTTACCAACTGCCCATAAATATTGCACTATTGGACTCTCTGTATCTTCAAATAACCAAGACGCATGGATAGATGACCACTGATGTAATACAACCGTAGTAACATGAACCTTACTACCACTATCCAGAGGAAGAACTTGTTCTATAACTACATCATCTATAAGGAGACCAGTGTTTTTATCTAAACTCCCTAAGACAGCTTCAACAATCTCTGCTTTGGCTTTGAAATAAAATGAATGTTTGTGCCAAATCACTCCTGGAGATATAACGCCATGTGTTTGGTCTTTAGTGAAGATAAGAAATATATGTTGATTATCTCCGAAATTGACTACTCCCTCTATGTTTTGAACTGCAGAATCTGATATTGGAGAATGACCAGCCACAAATGTTGATCTATATACTTCCCCTGGTATCAAACCGGATATGTTCTGTTTTATAGTTCCATGCACAAAGCAAAATGATCGACCATCATAAGCTGTGTCTACATCCGATCGGATAACTACTGTACAGTCTTCTTTGTTAACATGCCATGATGTAGGTTTTAAACAAGCATCAGTTGTACAAAGCAGCTTGGATGAAATGTTTGAAAAATCAAGAAAACACCCATTTGTCTCTTCAAAGGATGGATTTTGTACTAGATTGTTCGATGAATGGTTGAATGAAATAGGTACAGGAGGTGATGTATCTATGGTAACTCCACTTGATACTATGATGGGTGACATGTGACCAACACTGTCGACTGCATATACTTTACTGTACACAGTATGACCTAAATAAGTTAATATTTGACAGTGTATTATCAATTAGTAGGGAATAATGCTTTACTAAATGAACGGCACTTAAAATTAGCCGGTTTTGACCAATGTATGGAATATTGCTGTCCATTTCTTTGGTCAGATTTTTTCATTTTTTCTTTCTTTATTTTTTAGTAATGTTAAGAATAAAACAAAAAGAAAAATAATTCCCTGTCTTGAAATGCTTTGCATTAGTAATTTCGTAAATTTTACGGACGCCATCACGAGTTGGTTGACCGTTATGGAATATCTCCGATAGAGATGATATCGGATATGTTCAATATGTCGTAACTACAATCCCGTTCCCTTTTCACGAATGTAACCTACCGAATTAGACTTTTTACCTTTATTTGTGACATTTTTACCTATTGTGTCTGTTTGTATTGTTCACGCATCATTGTCAATGTTATCAAATTTGATGCGACTGTCGTAAAAGTGCGAGATTTAGCGCTATAAAACCAGGTTCAATCTACCATTCTCTACATTTCAAAATGCCTGTACCAAGTCGGGAATATGTCAGTTGTTGTCCATTCATTTGATTTTTTTTTTGTCATTTGAATTTGCCATGTGATTAGGGACTTTCCGATTGAATTATCCTCGGAGTTCAGTATTTTTGTGATGTTACTTTTTCAAAATTCAACAACAATACAACACTTGAGTGGTACCAATTACTTATGTACTGGACACATTAGATTGTTAACAATAATAAGTTTAAAAACAAATATATGTATCTACCATTTTCAATTTCAGTTGTCAGTTGTTCAGACACATATGTATGCATTCCAACATTTTTCCATGATAGTACGTTGCAATGATCATCTGATTGTTTTGTTCCAACACACCAATGGTATTTGCTTAATCCACTTTCGGTATCAAGGAAGCCATGCCAGTTACCAGACACAATTTCAGACTTGTTTTGGTAAGCGTTGTCATGTAGACCTGTCAACAAGTAATATAGTTACTTATAGGCCAAGTGAACATATTTAAATGAGTTGTCTTTAATTCCATAATACTCATTTGTATAATGAATCGTAAATAATAAACTAATGACAAAGATTTCATCACAGCTTAAAAAATATAATTGTCAAAACGATAATAACTAGAGGTTCTAAAGACCCTGTGTCACTCACCTTGGTAAATTTGATTATTAAACAAAGGACATAGATGGATTCATGACAAAAGTTTGTTTTCGTGACGGTGATGTGTTTGTAGATCTTATTTTACTGAAAATTCTTGCTTCTTACAATTATCTCTATCTATAATGAACTTGGCCCAGTTACAGAGGAAAATATTTTGTAAAAATTTACAAAAATTTACAAAGTTTATGAAAGTTGTTAAAAGTTGACTATAAAGGGTAATAATTTCTTAAGGGGTCAATTGACAATTTTGGTCATGTTGACTTATTTGTAGGTCTTACTTTGGTTGTTTACAGTTTATCTCTTTGTAAAATAATATTGAAGACGAAAGCTGCCAAAAAAAATTCTTAAAATTCAGGGGTAGCAACCTAACAACGGGCTGCCTGATTGGTCTGAAAATTTCAGATACATCTTGACCTAATGAACAATATTATCCTCGTCAGATTTTCTCTAAATGCTTTGGTTTCAGAGATATGAGCCAAAAACTGCATTTTACAATATGTTCTATTTTTTGCAATGTCGGCCATCTTTGTTCGCGGCGGGGTCATAGGACAAATTTTTTGAACATGATACCCTAATGAAGATTGCGGACAAGTTTGGATAGATTTGTCCTAGCAGTTTCAGAGGAAAAGATTTTGTAAAAGATTACAAAAACTTACGATTTTGTTTTAAAAATTGAGTATAAAGGGCAATAACTCCTTAAGGGGTCATCTGACCATTTGGGTCATAGGACTTATTTGTAGATTTTACTTTGCTGAACATTATTGCTGTTTACAGTATATCGGACTACTAACACAAAGGTTTCTGGTTCGATTCCCGTTCGGGATGAAAATTTCAGGAACTCAATTTTCGGCTCTCCCTTGACACAATTTGCGAGTATGGTCTTGAGGGAACAATGATAGTCCGTCGGAAGGACACGATAAATGGCTGACCCGTGTTAAGAGAGAGCCATTTCTCTTTTACGTTAAAGACACACTTGTAGATTTCGAAAAAGAGTAGTCTAATGCCGCAACAAGGCAGCACTCGCACCCGAAAAGTGGAAAGGGATTAATATAAGTTGTAAAACTTGTTTCCCAATCCACTATAAATAAATATGTTCAAACTACAGTATATCTCTATTTATAATAATATTCAAGATAATAACCAAAAACAACAAAAAATCCTTAAAATTACCAATTCAGGGGCAGCAACCCAACAACAGGTTGTTCGTTTCGTCTAAAAATTTCAGGGCAGATAGATCTTCACCTGATACATCGTGTCAAATTTGCTCTAAATGCTTTTGTTTCAGAGATAAAAGCCAAAATCTACATTTTACCACTATGTTCTTTTTTTAGCCAAGGACAAGAAACATTTCTGCTGTCACAAATTATGATTGTGTTACAGTTCTTAAAGTCAAAAGTTATAAGATTTTCGTGTTATAGATCCAACATATTAAATGTGGCTTATCTGATCTTTAACATCGATATTGCCACGCTTTGGATTTCAATGACACAAAAAATAGGAACCAAGGAGAAGGAAGAGTTTAGTAAACATAGATTAAAATTAGCACCAATATCCTCTTGCAAACTTTTCAGTAAGGATGTAGATGATAAATTAAATTATTACTTTGTATTAACCCCAATATATAGCATACCTATTCCATCATACACTAGACCGGTTACAGGTGCAGCCATGTCTACTGTTATCCCATCAGATGATACTGTAGTTCTTAGGCCAGACAAAGTAGACACAACAATATTGCTGTAGTAACGTACTCCGGGTTTCATCATTAATCGACTTATATTGAAGCCAATTGAAGACGATGGTATATTTACATCCACAATATGCAGGTCACTTCCTGTAGAAATGAATTACAACTAAAAAATTAACAAAATATTTTCCTGCAGTATACCATGAAATCATTATCAATTTTCTGTATATGGTGTACGCTGGTCGTATAAACATAGTTAGCATCGAAATGTTAAGAGAAATAGTAATGAATAACGTTTTTACAACGGGTTTACTTCATTGCTGACTAAAACAACATGTAATTTGCAAAAGGTACATACTTCCATCCTAACTGAACGCGAATGGAATGCACTGTTTCGAGAGTCAAAATAAATTAAATGTATAAAGGTACCATTGAATTCAAAATAACATTTCATATATAAAATTACCTCCAGGAAAACTGCTGAGATAAAGATTAAACTGTTCAATGCTATTTGGAATGGAGAGAAATACGTTTTCCCAGGAAACCGTAAATAGTGTCCCTGCTTTGATAAAATCTACATCATTCTTCCAAAATCCTGGTACTTTCTCCACAACCTAAAAGATAAATGTCTTATCTAAATTTTCCATTATGTGTTGCTTATTTAAACTGTCATGAGTCATTAATTCTATCTCATTATTAGTTTTTTTATTTTTATTATTACATAAAACTATGATTTCTGAATAAAAGAAATGTCCATACAATGTACATAGGTAATATGAAATTAAATAACTTAACGTGTTATCATTAGACGACCTAATCAAACTGTATTGCATTCATGTAATAATAAATTTAATGTCTTTTCAGAAAAAGAGTAAGGAATGATCAATTTGAGATCATTACAAATTAATAAATATTAGTTAAAATTTCTGTTTAACCTTCTTGACAATAAATAAGCAAATAATCACTTACTGCTGCTCCTTGGAGGTCATTTACTGGAACTTGTTTTGATAACACAGTAATTCCTGGAGACTTGAATATTGCATATGTGTTTTTATCATACCAGACCCGAACAAATACTGAGTAGGATACTGTTTCTTTTAGGTTTTTGCCTGCAATAACGCTTAAATTCTTATATCTTTAAGCAAGACTGACAGCTTTAAGTCCCTACAATATCTTTTATGATAATAATAATTCAAACCATACACCATATTGTTATCAATTGAAAACAAGAATGTGTCCACAGTACACGGATGCCCCGTCCGCACTATCATTTTCTATGTTCAGTGGACCGTGAAAATGGGGTCAAATCTCTAATAAAAATTAAAAAGATCATGTCATAGGGAACATGTGTAATAAGTTTCTCAAGTTGATTGGACCTAAACTTCATCAAAAACTACTTCGATTAAAAACTTTAACCTTGAGCGGGCCTACTGACAAACGGACGGACAGACGAACGAACGAACGGATGGACAGACGGACGCACCGACCAGAAAACATAATGCCCATAAAAGGGACATGAAAACAATTACAAACAATTGATAAACAATATAATACAATATCAAAGAATATTTACTAATAGTGGAAATCAGTCAAAATGTCCCGAACCTTCTTGCATAAAATCATGCCATCAAACTTTTGGTAATTTTAGAAAGAATTAAGTATAAACAAATGTTTTATTTCTATTAAATAGGGCATAATGAAACGTAGATTATTAATACATGCAGTCAATTGCCAATCAAAGCATTTAACAGGGACTTTTCAATTTAAGACTCAAACAACATAAAAAAGAAGACATTATTTGAATATTTCAATAGATCCTTGACTCAGAAGCCGCGTCAAACGCCATTCTATTGCAAAGTCACATTCTCTCTAAATGTTGCTGTATTTAAGGAACAGAAACGTCTATTTTCAAATGATTCTTGTTTATTTGATAATTTGTACAGAAGTTTGTTCAATAACCAACCGAATAAAGGATGAGCACACTCTTTGCGATAGTTCCTTTTATGTTTTGTTTATCTTAACGTTGTAGTAAAATATATTTGATTATACCTCTTGGTAGAGAGTAAACAGCTTCCATACTACGTCCAACATGATGCCATACGGGATCAGTGAAGCTATTGATAACACCTTCTGGAATTTCCATTGAAGCTAAACCAACACTCCATTCATACCTAAATATTCATGGAGATTTTCTTAAGTTGCTAATCTGATGTTTTACAAGAATGTCATATATAGTTCTCAAAGGTACCAGGTTTATAATTTGATACGCGCGTTTCGTCTACATAAAGTATAAAGCTTAAGAGCTTTGAGGTCCCCAAAAAGTTGTGCCAAATACGGCTTAGGTGATCTAAGGTGATCTAAGCCTACGATAAAAAAATCTTTAGTATTCGAATAATTTCATACTTTTGCGAACATTTAATTTAATAAACAAAAATACCATATCATTGCTATGCATGTCAACACCGAAGTTCTGACTACAATACTGGTGATACATGAAATATATCTTCATTTCAAAATAGTATCGACTATATTAAAAGGCTATGTTTTGATCTCTATAGATATCTGTTTATACGTTACCAGAATTATATTTTGATTATATCATTTTATCATGGTTAACTACATGTTGATAAAAAAAATAATATTCATAAGTATACACCAACTTGTAACCTGAAATTAGATTTAAAACCACACAAATTATTAAGAATTTATATTATTTCTTTTTTAACTTTAATCCGCATCTTATTTACTAAAGCGGCTTGTATATCAATCTTACCACTGTGGTTGTAATCCTTGATTTTTAGATATTTTCCATTTAGCAGCAAGATTGGTATTACTTGGTGTAAACTTGGTCTGTGTAGTCGATGTTAAATCAGTTATATCAACCACCTCTAGCAGAGTGTTAGTGTTAACTGATAAGAAAGTATATAACATAAAGCTCAACACAAACAATTAGAAAATATTTTTTCGTTGTTCAGATTTATACAAAAAAGTCTACAAAATGTCCGATGCATATATGAACAGCGGTATATTACTGTCACTTTTATTTACATTATGTATTGAACATCAAATGTATAGCATAAGGCAAAACAAAATATCAAATGTAATCACTTATAATAAGCAATCCCACTAACATGTTTGTTTTTCGTTCATTATTCACCTGAGATCACTCCTAGTTTTTGGTAGGGTTCGTGTTGTTTATTCTTTAGTTTTCTATGTTGTGTCATGTGTACTATTGTTTTTCTGTTTGTCTTTTTCATTTTTAGCCATGGCGTTGTCAGTTTGTTTTAGATTTATGAGTTTGACTGTCCCTTTGGTATCTTTCGTCCCTCTTTTATATAAATAAGGCCGTTAGTTCTCTCGTTTGAATTGTTTAACATCGTCATTTAGCTGACTATGCGTTATGGACTTTGCTCAATGTTGAAGGCCGTACAGGGACCTATAGTTGTTAGTTTCTGTGTCATTTCGGTCTCTTTGTGGACAGATGTCTCATACACCCTCTTCTTTTCTTAAAAGCATTGAAGAGTTAATTATCTTCACAAGGTTTTTATTTCTCAATATTTGTTGTGGTTTTGGATACCTTTTTCGTGTTTAAAATTAAAAGAAATATGAATTTAAACAGTACATATAAGAATACTATTACATACAATATCGTACAAAAAATAAGTGAATGTGCAAAGTAGGATTTTGTTCTAATTGTTTGAAAGAAAAAAATACAACTGATCTGATGTCTCAACTGGTAATCTTTTCCAATTTATCTAAACAATGTAGAGATTAAGAAGATAAATGGTCTATGTTATGCTATATGTTTTGTCCTTATTTATATATCAGATTGAGTATTGTTCTATAGTAACAGAATATGTTTACCTTTTGATATATCATTACATGCGTCTCCGTTTAATGCACAGTGGGAGTTTCTCGGAGAACAGACACAATGTCCAATGCATGAATGCGCCGAACATCGCCTGATTTGATCTAAAACCCCGCCTGGTATTAACTGAAACTGACTGTGAATCATTCTACTCCATAAACCAACCTATGAAATACATTTTAAAAGGAATCAATATGTTTTTATTGCTCAACATTTAAACAAGTCTTAAACGATGACCAACACAATCTCAGAATGAGACAATGTGAAAATGCATAATAAAAACTAAGTTTGTACGCTAAATGTTCGCATTCTCTGCACCAGAAAAATCAGTTAAACTCTAATCAAAATAAGTCAAAGGTATTACAATTTTGTAACTGAAAAATTACTAAAGTAAAAGAATAACTGTAAAAATTGAGACGATTTTTCATTTATGTTCAATTAAATTACTAAAATGGCGTATCGATGAAATTGCTTGTCAACACAGGCCTGTTTAGCATTTGACTGGTATAACCCCAGAAAAAAAACGTACACCGTGTTTCGTATCGACCCAATGGAGGTAAAAGATTGATTTTTTATTATTTTTAAGAATGGAGCAAAAAGTGGATTAAATAAACATAAGAAAATACCTATACAATCGTGTTAAATACTTTAATCAATACAAACTATTTCGAATACTTATTTTTCATTTAACTAAATCTCAGATATGTATGTAATGTATTTGCATTGCCATTTTTACATTTAGTAAAAAGTGCATTCCTAATTTGTTTCTGTAAAAACTCATCGACTTTAATGCCACCCTTACAATAATGTATTTCTTTTTAGTACTCTTTTGTTTTATGGTTCAGGAAGTATACATTCTTTCTTTTATTAGCATTGCTTGTGCGTTTTTAAAAAAGTCGTATTTCACAAGAAGCTATACAATACATAATAATTCCACAATTTCACAGTTCACATAAACGAAACCGAAATTAGGCGTTCAATAAGTAAAACGTTTGGTGTGATCCAAAGCGCAGTGGTGAAGACCGTACTTTGACCTTTAATGACTTAAGTTTACTAATTGTGACTTGGATTGAGAGTTGTCTTATTGGCACTCATACCACATCTTCTTTTGTCTAAGTATCTTATATAAACGTAACTTTCTTGTACCTGGTTTACAGCCCAAACGCTTACAAAAATATCCGCAAAGTTTGTAAGTTTTTGCGTTGGAACCGTGAAGTACTGTAGTGGACCTTCATCTTTATACTGAATACCAGATGCATTATGTGTAAACATAATCGGAGTTCCTGGTACCTGAAATATTATTTTACCTTAATTTAAAGTACACATCTACTGTTAATAGTTTTTTCAGATGGCAGAATTGTTTTTTGATAATTCTTTTACCTGCTTTGTTTGTAAACATAATAAAAGTCAATTGGCATTATTTGGATATCCACTTGCCGTCTGTTTTACACTTTGATAATTTCTTTTATACAAAGTGTATCAAACACTTATTTATGATCCCTTGTTGAAAGGAATATTTTAGTTTTATCATGATTCAAATAGTAAACATTGTCATACTGCATACCTTGTTTAAATCATTGGCCATAAATTCACTGCCAACAGAAACATGGTAACTACCTATTTCTGAGTGGATATCCGAAAACCCTAGCCACGACATATTAAGTCTGTAATCAGACCAAGTCATCCAGTCAGCCGTGTGTCGCTCTAATTCAGCTGCATGGTAGGTACTAATAGCAAACATGCCTATAAAACAGTATGTTTTATTAATAACAAATATTAATTCAATAAATAAATGATAAACATAATAGTACCAGTTTAACTGCATTAATCACATTTTGACAATCAATGAAAATGTATATATCTTTTTTTGTGCAATTTTGATATATATTTGTTGTATTATTGTCACTGGTCACTGAAATGCTGAAATGAAAAGGGGGGATATCATAGACAGGTACATGCAAATGCTGATACGTAAAACACGTTTGATGGCGATCGCTCCACCTAGAACAATGGTCTAACAGTTTAATATAAGCACACACTGTAAAGATCAGTTAAAAAGGATAAATTTCCTGTTTACAAAACTTTGAATTTTTCGAAAAACTAAGGATTTTCTCATCCCAGGCATAGATTACCTTAGCCGTATTTGGCACAACTTTTTGGAATTTTGGATCCTCAATGCTCTCAACTTTGTACTTGTTTGGCTATACTATTTTGATATGATGAGTCTTATGTAGAAGAAACGCGCGTCTGGTGTACTAAATTATAATCCTGGTACCTTTGATAACTATTGACTCATCAGATCGACACAAACAGAAACACAACTAATTACACAAAAGACCGATCTACAGAGACTTACATTTACTGAAAGCTAGTTGTTCACACCTAATAACATATAAAAAAAGTCTTCTTTTAAGGACTAAAAAACCAATTAATTCACATATAATGAATTTATTTTAAGGACTTCAAACAGTTTATGATGTCCTTAAAATAAATTCATTATATGTGTCCTTTTTCAAAACGGAATCTTCTTTTTTATTACAACAATCGACTGTAATACATTTAACTTTTGTAGTCGGTATCAAAATTGAATCAAATAATTGAAATGTTTACTCGAATGATGCAGTGGTTGATCTACTAAGCAATACAATACATCATATAATTAATATAAAATGACAATAGTTATAACAAGACACATAATAGAATCATTTAAACACATAGCTCTCTTTTACATACCAGCTACTGGTGGCGATGTATCTACCAATATATTGTCCGAATCTGTTTCAACACATATTTTTGCACCATTGCATACAATGAGTTTAATAATATATATGCCACCATCATGCAATTCTAAACCAGTCAATGTATATTCAGTTGTAATACCATTCAACTGAAATAAGTTTAAGAATACACAATCCGTTTTGAGTTCATTGCTTATTCAGTATGACTGACTGTCATTTAGCCATACAACTGGTTCATTAATTCTTTAATTTTATTTGTATACATATCTATAAATTAAAGATATATTTCACTAACATAAAAAGTGATATGCATGCATAACTCGCGATGTCTTGGTAAATATTATCATCATAAGGAAGGGTAAAACATTTATTAATTCACAGCTCACACAGTTCTTCTTGTGTCTTCAAGTTACAGAAACATGTCTCTTGCGATTGGGTGTATAGGAACATGTTATTGTTCAAACAGTTATGACAGTGAAAATGTTATAGTCTTGATTTCTTTCGTTTGTTATATTATTATCATGTATGAGGAGCGTTTGTTATATTATTATCATGTATGAGGAGCGTTTGTTATATTATTATCATGTATGAGGAGCGTTTGTTATATTATTATCATGTATGAGGAGCGTTTACATTAGGAGCACATTCCTTTTATTTTTTATTGAATCCGTATATATAAATATGCATGGTCATAAGATAATCATATCAAAGTTTCCAATTTTGCGATTGTTTTGTATACATTCACATAGTTGTTTATGAAAAGTTACATTGTTTTCCTTTTTTGTGTTTACTATTGATGTTTTGTCTTCAGATTAGAAAAGTTACTATCCAATGGGTCATTAATATTTAAGGCAATATTGGGATTTACTAGTTCAATTTTTTATTCCAGAAACTTCTTTTTATTCAATTCAAAGTAAAAGTTTAATAAAGTTGTTTACCTGAGATGATGTCATGTTGAATTCCCCACCAATATGGGTACCCATTGACAAATACTGTCGTTCAATAAATGATTGCTCATCTTCTACGTTCCATTTTATTCTCAATGTTGACCGAACTTGAACAGAACCATCTATTGCTGATCCTAGATCGTGTGAAAGAGACGGACGTTGTATAATCACTGGACCTGACAAGTCTATCTGGAAACCATTTGAAGTTGTTTCGGAAAACAGTCCTGCAGATAAGCCACGACAACTTTATGAAAAAGAGGCACTTACTATTGAAACCCTTAAAAAACCTGGCATTTATACTTCAAGACCATCATGTTGTATTTGTGTTCTTCGTATCTTCAAATGAACTTTTTTTCAGAAAAGGACGGGACTGTTTTTGACATAATATATAAAATAAGAAGATGTATGATTGCCAATGAGACAACT
Source organism: Mytilus galloprovincialis (assembly GCF_965363235.1). NCBI lineage: Eukaryota > Metazoa > Mollusca > Bivalvia > Mytilida > Mytilidae > Mytilus > Mytilus galloprovincialis. The sequence continues at coordinate 109,655,510 of NC_134839.1, forward strand.
CTCCACCATAAACTATGTAACCCTTGTTTATCAACTTTCTATTCCAACACTGGTCAGCTTTTAGATATTCTGAATTCATCAGCAAGATTTTTAATTCCGAACAAGGAGAGAAACTCTCTATCATAAATTACAATAATGTACACATACTATTTCTTACCGACTTTGTTATATGCTCTGATAGTTATATAAATTCTTTTTTCCAAGGGCAACTGAATGTCCGTCATAAGAAATATGTCTGTTAGTGGTAACTTTGTTGGTGTGATGATATCGCTTGTACCAGGACTTGACCCAGCTCTGACCACAAAATGATCTATACCAGATTGAGCATCTGTGAAGCCAAACCATTTTGCACTTATAACATTTCTGTAAAATATACTACTGAGATAACATTGTGTTTCAATGCATTCTGTTTAGATAATTGATTTATAAAGCTCTCTCAATCGTTACCAGTTTTGACAAACTAAAACACACGTTAACATATTGTGTTTTAGATTTGAAAGTGTTGTTTACTCATTGAAATGGCGAATCGGAACTGACTGAAAATGAAATCTTAAAAAAAATGTTTTTCTTTTCTACCGAAATTTTCAATTTCAAAAACTCAAGACAAGCCATTGGTGCCTCTATATTTCAGAATGAAACCTCGTTTTCATGCTACATAATTGAACGGTAATATATGTTTTCGTATTTACCAAAACTGATTTTCATTCTAAGAATACATATGAAAATGCATAACATACAATTATAATAAAATGCTATTGGAAGACAGCATTCGAGTATTTAGGAAACTTTTTCGTCTTAAATTGAAATAACAAATGAGGTATTCGTTCTTGTTTAATATCTGTAGATGCCTTTAAGCATAACTGCTCTTTAAACCAAATTCAGACCCTAATCTTAAAAGAAGTAGCATTACCAACCGGACTGATTGATATTCTATATCATCGTCTGTTGTTCCATCCTGTACTATTCCAACTGCGGGGGGACTATTGTCAATAACGACACCGTCTGACGTCACAGATGTGCATAAATTGGCTGTATTACATGCAGTTACAGTTGAAAAATATGTTTCCCCAGATATAAGATGGATATGTGATAACGTGAATTCTACAAGTAAAACAGAACAGTATCCTATAAGAAACAGACTAAACATACAATAGGCTAGACTATGAATGATGTGATTTGTTTTGTATACGTTATCGTTTATGTTTTTAAATCATAAGTTCCTATAAAGCTTAAATTCCGACAACTGAAAAATGTCTGTAAATATTGTGACATTGTCTTGTATTGTGTGACAAAGAAACATTCGTATCATCGTTTTCGTAACGTCAGACAGACGGGGATGGCACATCTGTAATTAGTCCTCTAAAATTTCTTGAAAATTGTTCTAGACTTAGAAGGATTAAGAACTTGACGAACTAGTCTATTGTTAGTGGTGATTTATATCATGGCTTAATGAAAATGCCTTAAAAGTGATAGGATCAATATATAAAAAGGAAAATCACAAACATACTGAAGTCTGAGGAAAATTTAAAACGGAAAGTCCATAATCCAATGGCAAAAAATCAAAACCTCAAACACGTCAAACGAATGGATAACTACTGTAATGTTCCTGACTTGGTACAGGCATTTTCTTATGTAGAAAAAAAGGTGAAATAAACCTGGTTTTATAACTTGTACATCATGCCAACATAACACAAAATATCAGAATCTTTGATAAAACGCTTTATAAATGATAAGATTAATATATTGTATAGTATACCATTATGAGCTCCAATATACGGTTGCTCTATAACATTGCTACATCCAGCACACGTTCCTATGTGTACAAAGTAGTTCTTGATGACTGTGTGGGGATCATGAAAACCTTCCCAGTGTACGCTAATTGAAGACATATCTGTTTGATAATCAATATCTGAGGGACTGGTATCTTTAATGCCGTCGTAAACGTGTCCAGCTCCAGGAGCTGACATATCAAATATGTACGCCCAAGAGGACGCTATAGTCATCAAACCAGCTTTATTGAAACTCTAAAATATAACAAACTTTTATATAATTAACAATAATAGCGGTGTTATAATTCCAACATAGAATAAGGTTCTTATATGTCTTCAACAAAAGCTATTTTCGAACGACCTTGACAACTTTTGATAAAAGAAGCCCATTATGAAATCGCCAATGTTTTAAAAGTAAGGTAATTTCGTATATGAAAGTGGACGCTTTCAAACGGGAAATAATCGGCCTTTTCAGATCTTTTCTTTGCTTCAAATCTTAACAACTGTCTTTCCAAATTGGCTTAAAGTCCACGTCAAACGCAAATATCTTATCATATATAAAACTTGTTAAACTTTTTATGCACGTTAAGTTTGTCCCATTGTTATTACCGGATTGATTGATTGGTTGATTGATAAGTATTTTTTTTGTATTTCACGACACTTGACTATTTTGCAGCGATCATTATTTTTGTAGAGAAAGCTAGATAGCCCGGACAAAAATCACCAACATGTTGACAGAAAAACTGGCAATTTTAGTCAATTAAGCTTGAAGTCGAATGTACATACCACGTGTGGGGTTTGAACTACTAACGCCAGTGTTGGAAGGCTAGAGATACAGAAGGTTAACTACTAAGACCACTTTGTCACAGTATAATGATGTTTAATTTAAAGTAGATTAGTGTGACTCTTTTGTAAGCCGTTTTGGTAACGTCGTTTTTTTTTTTTAAATATTGTGTTATTTGCTGTGCCATATTAAAATATGTTCTAATCTAATTTCGGAATATAGTTATGTTTTTTTTATACACAAAGTAATAGTTCTCACTATTCTCCAATTTAAGAATGTTTTCTTGCGAATGATAGCGCCACTAGAAATACTTCATACGAAACCTATAAATAATGAACACGTACCTTTACAGATATAAAATAAGAATGACCATTATCAAGTTCAAGCGTGCTGTCTTCTGCAGATGATGCGCAATCTTGTGAAGAAAAGTAAAATGAAATAACATCATCCTGTCCAGCTTTTGATCCAACACCCCATTCATAGTAATCCATTCCACTTTCAGGATCCTCAAATACACCAGTCCAACTATACAAGGAGAAGTTATTTAACCAATGATTTTCCAAAAACAAAACTGTCAAGGTTTTTACAGTGAAAATATTTCGTTCTAGTATAATTTTCATAAAAAATAACTGGAATATACTAAGGAGACATTCAAAACTTGTGAGTCGGGAAAACTGACAATTGAAAAAGACGATATAATAGACAAGTTTATATTTCATACAAAACTCAAGACTGAGCAACACGTACCGCAGCTAAGTTTTTTGATGATATCAGTTACTTCAGCCGGTTTTAGAAATCCTGATTAATTAGTTACATTGTCAATGATGAGTACATATTCAGAATAAGTCGCACGTACAATGTAGTGATGTCAAAATTTGGGGAAAATAACGGGATTGTGGGTTACCGTTTTTTACCATTTGGAACTATCAATACATGTAGCTTCATTAAAGGGTTTAATCCTCTATCGAGAAAATCATTACAGGGAAAGCAAGCTCTGAAATGTCGTATAAGTTGGCAGATATAGATACTCTGTATACAAGTACTTATAAAATGTTGCTACTTAGAAATTTATAGGACACAACTGGGAAGCTGATATTATCCTTTTTGTCGTAAAGTTGTGTTCTCAACCGACCCAAATTATCAATTTCATAGCTGTATTCATTGTATTACTTATTTTAAGTTCAATGTTATAAATATGTTAAACAAAGTCATCAAATTTTGAATTATTTAATGAAAGGACAGAATTGATAAAGGAGAACGAGAAGTCAAAAATAAGGTTGTCTTCTGTTCATAACTTCAGAGAAGCCCGTTTTAACGAAAGCGAAGATATTCTTTTTTTGTTATATTGAAAAGTACGAAGCTTTCTGTTCAGGTGAATGTATTTCAATTTACTACCAGTTTGGTTTATATTAGAAAAGAAATGTGACAAAGAGAGGCGACATATACCATAAAGATTCGAACCCAAAAAGTACCAAGTATTTTATGTCGAAAACAAGCTGACAACGCCATTGAAGATAAAAAAGTAAACGACGAAAAGACAAAAAACAACATAGACTACTAACGATAGCAACACGACCCCCACCAAATACCGAGGGTTATCACATGTGCTCCAGAATTGCAAGCAGTTCCTGCTTCAAATGTGGCACCTGTCGTCATACTAATGAAATTACAAACCTTGTAACCTTGTAATAATCATAACATGGTAGGTCACATTCGAGGAAAAGGTAACTTAACAGGCATTTATCTCACTAGCATTTGTCATATGTCTCCCGTCAACTGTTATTTTACAAGTAGTATCAGGTGGTGTTATATCCACTGTTATATGACTTACCAGGCATTTATCTCACTAGCATTTGTCATATGTCTCCCGTCAACTGTTATAGATTTACCAGTAGTGTCAGGTGGTGTTATATCCACTGTTATAGGACTTCCATAAACTGTTGTGCTTCTATTCAATAGGTCAAAACCTTATAATAAAAAAGACATTTGGATTAATTTTAATGTGGATTTTTAACTTTGAAGCAAGAAAATTTTAAACATTACAAAATTAAATTTTGTTTACTGTTTAGATAATCAAACTGTGATTCAAATAGAAAACACTGAGGTAGACGGTTGTTTTCTCTCTCTCTCCACAAAATGGATTTTTATTAAGATAAATAACATATATAAAGATGCATTTCATTCTGCATCTTTATATGTTTCTTTCAGTACACTTTCGGCATTTGAGGTCGTTTTTTAGGATTGATTTTATTTTGTTGGATATAGATGTTTATCTGCATTACACGGTATAGCATGTCCCAAAAAATACTGACACGTAATTCTAGGATGCTCTAATGCGTTTCTAAGTTTCTAAGAAAAAATAATGAAACTTCGTACATTATCAATATATGTAAGAATATAATTTTTAAAGTATTTTATCAAGACGACATTTTAAAGCTTCTAGGCTACGGGTGCCATGTCAAATACTATCTTTGTTACTTCAATGTATTATATAGTGTTTATTCTGTTCTATATCAGAATCATTATTTTCCTTTTTTAATACATCTTAACAAAATTTTAAGTATGTTCCTAGACATGAAATTATTAGCAGATAACGTTAATTTGATATTTAAATACAATTACCCGTTAGTTTAACAAAGTATTGGTGTCCATTTTGTAAGTTAAGTCCATGGAATGAAACATGGTTTGTTATTCCTACATTTACACTGTCAATCACATCTTTTCCATTTTCTGTTGAACCTGTAAGCAAAACCAATTGTTTCTTGACATAGGAATACCAATTTGAAGCAAATTCAATTATTTGTTCTTATTTATATGTTTTCTGTTCCTTCTTTTTTTTTAATGAAAATTTAATCTTAAACCAACATTAAAAACAGTGGTTGTTTCATCAAAATCTGAACATTTTTGCTACCCAAGAATACCATACAATGCGTTGTGTCCTTGTCGCTTCTCTTTGTATCACAAGAAAAACAAAAAACCATAAATGACTACATTTGTACATGACACGGATCAATAAAGCGATGTCCCTTTTTAAATCATAACAAATCAACAAATTAATGAGGTTTCATCAATTAAAAGAATGCATATGTCGCCGTAGTATTTAGCAATTGAAGAAAAAACTAAACTTACCAACAGATACAACGTATTTTGATATACCGGTTGAGTGCATCGCTTTATCATGTTCCTCAACATCTATAAAAGAATCCCAAGTGATAGATATGTCTGACGATGATGTCTGTAAATAGAATATCTATGTGTGACATTGATTGATTGATTGTTATGTGCTTAACGTCGAGTGGTAACTATTTCACAAGAAGTATGTTCGATTGAAGGTACACATTTGCAATGCTAAAATTAACATAGAGATTTTTTAATGACTTATTGCAGCGGCTCTTTATCGTGCAGATTTGGATTATTATGATAAGACGATACACCAGATACAACAAACAGGTGCAATTGATGTAAGGTCTAGATAGACGGTAGTAGTCCAAAGACGTTATGATTTCTTAACCTTATTTAACTCGATGTGACGAATCAAACATATATCATACCGTGGATGAAATAGCAGTTATTTGTAATCCGACCTTATAAGAATAGTGTTTAGGATAATAACAGGTATGATTAGCCATGTTTATAATTCCAACCTTTCACATTATTGTAAATTTTTGGAAATAGTGTATTAGAGTTCAACCTTCAGAATTATAGTAGCATTTTAGGAATATGACCTTCAGATTATGATAATGTTTTGTAGTCCGGCCTTCAACCTCACGGTACGAATTTGAATCAGTAGTTATAACACGTACCTGGTAATTTGAGTTTGGATTGTTTCCGACCCATACTTGTCCGGAAGATGGTGGTGTTAGGTCAACTGTAACTCCATCACTACATTCATAAACCTCCTCGAGTGTTTCTGTCCATTTTTCATACTTAATTTCCGACTTGTTGGCATGAATACACACAATATAACGATGACCATGGCGTAAACTATTTGTTTTGTTGAAAATAACATTTACATACTGCTCATCTACAAGAAAATAACCAAAACTGATATTATTGAACGATTTATTAGGAGATGGCCTCTTAACGTTCAGTTTAAAGTGCTACATGCATATTCGCCATGTTTTCAATGTACAAAATGAAACAAAAACCAAGCTTACAAGTTGAATTTACAAAAAAGCATTTTATTCTAATTATGAGCTTTACATTCTTTATTTTTATTCTTCCACGTCGTGCTGACCAGTACAATATACATTTTTGTTCGTGCTCACGGAGAGTAATGAAGAAGGTACACTACCACAGTATACCTAACTGATATCAATCAAAAATATTTGAACCATATACTATTTTTATAGAGTGGTACCTTCATTTGGAATAAAAATGTGAATCATAACACTTGATTTTAAGTAAAAATTGCCAACAAAAGAACAAGTTACACATATTAGTCTCTAGAAACATACACTGGCAGAAGAATAACGAACAATGGATGGATGGCTTGTTGGAAAACAATTATTGTGTTAATTAGAGTTTTTATTGACGCTATCCTGACATCAGCAATATCTTATAGAACAGTTGAATAATTGGGAATGGACATAACAGCGGAACGATTAAAACTAGTATTTGTTGTATTATAGGTTACTTTGAAAAAATCTTGAGAAACTGTATCATTATCAATGCAAATCCAACATAATTCTATTATTATAATCACCTGTTATTCCACACGATAAAACATCAGGATGTGAACAAGGATCTTTGATAGACATATCAGTGAAAGATTTATAATATCGGTCAGCATAATTGTTCTTCACTTGTATTAAACCCCATGTATACAATCCATGACGAAGTGTGGGCCACACAGCAGATATGATATTGTTATAAGGTGTATAATCTATATCAGGAAAGTCCCATTCTGTATTTGTCTCCAGATGAATACTCATTCCTTGTGTTTCTGTAAAGAATATTTTCCTCGACATTAAAGGCAGAAGAAAACTATGTTCATTTTAACGACAACTAGCAGTTTTCAGGTTTATATATACTAAAATAATAGTAGCTGTTCAAAAGTCATCAATCGATTTTACTGAAACAAACTAAAATCAAGAAAAATACACCAACTATTAGTGGAAACAACGGAACAACATATACATTGAACTGCTACACAAGCAAACACCAACATACATAGACACGTGATATTAGGATAAAAACTGTAATTCTACTGACTTTGTACAGGACATTTAAAGAAAAAAGAAACGGTGGTTCGAACCTGGACTTTTCAAATAACATCTTTTATAAGAATTTTACACTAGTTATTCGTCGTACTGAAAATGTGAAATGAAGTCTAGTTAAATACAATTATAGAAATACACGGAACTCTCTGCATTTTTATTTGCCTTATATGTCAAAATTATCATAAATTGTGATGTAAGAGTTAGAAAATATTTCTATGATAACCATTCCATCGAAACATACGATACAAGTTGAAATTATGCTCATCATAAAAAACGCAGGTTTGGCTCTATTAAGATAGCAATATAATTATATTATTCAAGAGACAAGTTCTAATGAATGTGAGTGATTATTATTTAAAAAAAATAGTGTTATATAATTGTGAAAGGTTTCCACTACTTCAATATGATACCTGCTGCTGAAGATGTGTCCTTTTGGCCACGAGCATCTATAACAACTTTTTGGTGAATTTGTCGTGGTCCATCATCAACATCACACAGTTTGATATCTGTAGACACTTCTGATGCTATTCCAACCTTGTTTGTACCTTTCACAGATATCCTTTTACATTTATGCAAACTGATGTCATCGGATAGTTGAATGTCAAAACTGAACTGTAAAGTTATTTATATTTTCTCATCAAGGATAAGTTTTAAAATATATAATAAAAGACAAACAAAATGTCGATGTTTAAGAAAAGAAACATGTAACCTATTCTTCGGCGTAAGATTTCAAATTACAACATGCAAATGAACAAAAATAGTAACTGGTTGACGGAAGCTTTTTATAAAAATCAAGGTCTATAAACTTCACATGATCACTCATTGACAAGTTTAATATCATTTTTATGAATACCGAAATTCAGCTTCTGGTGAATTAGTTGTCGAATGCTACAATTGTTTTTCGTTCTTATTAGCTTAACTTAACTAATAAACACACATTTCTATATTATATCATCGTTTTCAATGCAGATACCTGATAATATTTGAATGCATTCTCGTTCTTTATTCTGTTGTTTACACAGATCCAAATAGCAATCTTACCACACTCCTAATTATAATAGTATGATCACATCACTCCTAATTTATGTATCAATTCCTTGGATTCAAAATGTTTAGGTTTAATCGTTCTTGGTGTAGTGACCGTTTATCTATAAAACCCCATCGAAAACATGCAACTGATCAAGAGTTATTTATATTTGACATGTTTTGTGCTCCTACTTCTTAATTTGATTTCAGAAATCATAAGACAATAAACTTACATGAGTGGCATTGGTAATTTTGCTTTTATTGACGTTCTGCCATTTAATGTACATTCCACCAGAATTGCCATCTATCAAAGTCCACTCGTATTTTTCAATTGCATCAAAAGCCTCTTGTGTATCTTCAAGATCAGGATCGTACATTCTTTCACATGTAACACTCAGCTATATGTATAGGGAAAAGTACATAGTAAAAATAAAAAAAGAAAAGACCGTTTTATTTTTCGGTTGTACAAAAAATCGAGGTTCGTTGTGATTTTACTAGCCCTGAAAACGGAAATTGAACATCAACAAGATAATCATGTGATAACAATAATAGAACAAATTGTTCTGCATCGATGCGCATTTCGACCATAAATAAAGGCAACAGAAGTATACCGCTGTTCAAAATTCATAAATCGATAGAGCAAAAACAATTCCGGGTTCCAAACTAAAACTGAGGGAAACGTATCAAACATAAGAGAACTACGAAACAACAGAGACACAACACCGAAATGCAACACACACAGAAACGACCTATAATGTAACAATGGCTATTTTCCTGACTTGGTACAGGGCATTTAATGGTGGGTTGAACCTGGTTTTGTGGCATGCCAAACCTCCCACTTTAATGGCAGTGTTACCTATAAAATTAAAATGACAAAAGTACACGACAGGGTTACAATAAATAAACAGATAAATGGAAGAAAATATAGGACAGAGAAATAAACGAATAATAGCCATCAAAAGGTAACAGGTTGAAAAATATTACTATAGGCCAGACGCGTGCTACGTCAACACAAAACTATGCTCAGATGTAAAAAGTTTGAAAGCCATAACAACTACAAAGTTGAAAATCGCTGAGGACCAAAAGTGTCAAAAAGTCTATTTTTTGTCTTGAGTCGAGTTGAGATGAAAATTAAAACATGTCGATAAAGAAACATTAACCACCAGATTATTGGAATCTGTGTAGAATAATAACACCAGTATTACTGACTCACCTGTATTTAATAGATCTGTACGATTATTCTACTGTGCAATATGTTATATATATCTATCGACTTTCGCTGATTGTTCACAGGCAATGGACTTGTATGAACCTTCGTTTTTAAATGGCTTAATTTTTATATAAAACTTATTTTGTGGCATTTGAAAGAAAGAAATGAGCCTAGGCTTCGTGGTAAACGCCGTACTTGGACCTAAAATTGTTAACGTTTTATACATTAAGACTAGGATGGAGTGTTGTCTCATTGGCAATTATACCTGTATTTTTGGTACATTCAACATATGCCTTATTTTTCTATATAGGAGAGGTTATTTATATTTTCCAACAATAGATTATTATGTTTGTCTAAATAAGTATGACGTCGTTACAGTGTTTATTTAAAATAGCCTTTCAATACCGCCAGAATCATGATAATTATTTTGACTAATATTATTTATATTTTAAGATTATATATTTGTCAAAAATATACTACTCTATTTGTTTTGTCTTGTGCTGTCGTTAATGGAAAATGTTCGTTGTTATTCTGCGAATACGTTATTTATTTGTGCGTTTCTCTGAGCTGAGGTTTCTTGTATTTGTTTGTGTTGTATTTTTGTCATGTAGTTTTGTCATTTAAGCGATATACTTTAACATTGCCTTATAATTGGAAGGTTGGCTAACCAGAAAACCAGGTCTAAACCACCGTTTTTTTTTAATATGTCATGTACCAAGTCTAGAGTATTGCAATTGTTATTAAATATTTAGTTTTTGCTTGTTGTCGTTCGTTTTTGTTGTTCTTCAGTGTTTCTTGTGTTCCGTTGTTTTCTTTTCATAGTTTATATGTATACCTCGATTTGTTTCACTTCATTCGATTTATGACTTTGGTACACCAGTATACTACTGTTGTCTTTATATACCACATCTTCTTATTTTTAGTTAATATTCTTCTAAAAAGGAAGAAGTATTGTATTACCTTATGTGTCTCTAGCGTTACTGATAGTCCACCTGCTACTGGTTTATTAGTTAAGACAGTTACTCCATTGCTATATATGACTGGAAAACATATATCATCACCACAAAGCTTCACTTTTATTCTGTAAGTCCGACCTGGTTCTAGATTCAAATTTCCGATTGTCATTCTATGATGGTTTCCAATGTAATTAAAATCTAGATATTCAGTCCAGTAATCTAAAAAATATAAGTAGTGCAATAATGCGTTATAATTGAAGAGATAAACAGATACGAAGTAATAATATTCTTGGTACTAAGTAAGAAGGCGGAATAGAAAAAAAAGACAGTTACCTAAAATCACAGAAATTCCTGATTATTATTCTTACCTCCGACTGGAGACTTCTCATCCACACCCCAGTATGCGTTTTGTAAAAACGTATTTGATGTCGATTGAGTACTCCAATACGCTTTCAGCATTGTTGTCGAAGATTGGAAGTTGATATCTTCATCACATTGAGGAACTGGATTCTAAAATTATAATTTCAAAACAGATTTTATAAAATATCTAAGAAGTAATTTGTCATAACAATTTATTCGTTAAAAAGTAAATTCAATGTGTTTTTGAAAAACAATATATGTATTGTTCAGATTTACAAACGATATGCGACCCGAATAGATCATACACAAAATTTCAGGACAGTATCATTTTTTTTCTTTCAGTTAGATGTAAATAATCTGCAGTGGGAATAATTGCTTTGCCATAAACAAATGTGAAAACTGACCATAGAATGTAAAACTTACCATTATGTGATGACTGCTTTGAAGAGTTAATTTGTCTAAAACGAAAAGTGACTATCATTATAATCTAGTTACACAACATATCCAAAAAGGTATACAGGAAATGCCATTTAAATAGACTTAATGAATTTGAAGCCAAAAAATATAAGTATACTTATGTTTGACATTGCTTAAAGTTTATAAAAATAGTTAAGTCAGTGTGTATATAAATTCTGTAAGTTTTGTTTGTTTGAATTCATTTGTTTTGTCTTAGTCTTTTTTCAGTTGTCGTGTTTCTCTTTTTATCATTTTTCCTTTATGAATGTTGATTATTCCATCTTGGTATCTTCCAATCTCTTACATTTCTCTCTTCCTCGACTAGGACATTACCAAATGAATGCAACGTAACATCACTTACACTACGTACATCAACAACAATAAGTTGTTTGTGTCGTTTTGTTATTACTGTTCATCTTTTGGTATGTTTTTTCCCCAATTACACCCTTGGTGTCTTCCCTCTATTTATAAATCAAGACATGTTTTCTGTATCTTAAAACTACCTGAACAATTGACTCCATCACTAACGATAATTCCTATTAACGGTGTTGATGTATCAAGAACAGTAACTCCATCTGATGATACGACTACAGATCCCTTTATTGATATTGCTTCAACACTTGCATAGTACGTCTGCAATAAATAGAATAAGTTATAAATACTGTTAAAGTGAAAAGATTCTGTCGTTTGAAATAGTACACAATATCTTTTCTTTTCAATTAAAATCGTACCATTTAGGTCTTCACTTCCGAGTTTAATAGAAACCTTTTCAAGAACTTAAGTAAGTCCGAAAAATATTTCGGAATCAAACCTATTTCCAACCGTTATTACTAATTGGTATTTCAACTGAATCATGGTTACATTGTAGTACTCGATCAATGAACTTGTATAAATATGAAAGGGTAGAAATATAAAAATATTACCTCAGATTTTTTCAACAATAGATTGTTAAATGTGTAACTCGTTGACGATGCATCTACAGTAATTGTCTCGGCAATATCACAGCCTTCTGGTATTGTTCCAACACACAGTTTATATTGTAAAAGTAGATGGGGATGATAAAATCCTCTCCATGCAAGTGAAAATGAATCTACAACATCTGTAAAGTCTACATCACGTGTCTCCTAAAAATATTTCGTATTTATCGTACAATACGTTGTTTCCTTAGTTTCTTCAGGTATTAGAATACATGCTTTGGAAAAAAAAAATCAAAAATATTTTAGATGGATAATCGATTGATTGATTATTTGAATTTAACCCCACTTTCCTTCGGAAAAAAAGTTGCAAGCCTAGTACAATAAGATCAGAGTTGGACGCATCTTCCACGTGCGGGATTTGAACATCCTCAATGTTGACAGGTAAAATACTATATATGCAAATCTTGTTGCTAGGCATCCCATTTTACCACTATATTTTATTTTTAGTCATTTCAGCCATTTTCTGTTCAAAGGATGAGTCATCGATCAAAAGATAACCACAAACGACAGACACCAATGAAAAATCTCACTTTGCCCTTTGGTCCGGATTATCATTTTAAATAAAACGAAATAAGAATTGGGTGATGAAACGTATTAGTAAATGTCACGATCACGAATATGCAAAATTAATTTTCTATATTCACGTCAATTTTGATAGATCAGTTGCACCGATACCGTCATTGATAAAATTCAATTTCCAACTGATATCCGTCGGAGTTCAAGAGGTAACCAAGACTAATTCATTTGTTACGTTATAGTTATCCCACGAGGATCCGGTGTGTCAGAGTCAGATCACCCCAATGGCCGGAGGCCAGAGTGTGATCTGACACTGACACACCAAGTCCGAATGGGATAACTATTTAAATCCCAGCTGTTTCAGATTAGACGAAAACCTATTTACAATTCATAAAATATAGTTTAGAACGCCACACAACCATTGTAATATACTTTATATCATATTATATAATGTTTCCCCTTTATGACCCCCGAACACGGTGAATAGATATGAGACCATGTTAAATCACCCCACTGGCCAATCGGCCCACACAAGATAGCCACTTTATACAAAAATCGCCCCCCTCTTGTTTACCGATTCGACCCGCTTTTGAAAAAGTGTTAAATCAAATTAAAAAATCAGTCTGACAACTCACTTATTGACAAAAAGGGTTTAATACCCACTGAATCAAGGTCTGCCAACTCGCCCCACTTATAAAAAAACATCTTGCTTCCTTTACGTATGTTAAATTACTGATAGTTGGTATCCAGTCGACCTGATGTAGTGGTATTTGTTGTGGTCTGATATGCTAAAGGTCTTGAGTTCGAATCCCAGCATAGACACTGGATTTTTTCTACGCAAATTTTGATAGCAAGTCTTTTCCGTATAATTAATGATAATTTTTATAGTGGATTTGTCATTCCCGAAAAAATGTCACAGAACAAAGGAAAGCATGCAAAACAAAGAAACTCAAGCTGAGGTGATCTGGTAGGGGTGATCCGGCTCAGATCACCCCTGTAAGAACAAAGGAGCTAGGATGTAAATTGATAGGTAGTGTTTGATTTTGTTAGTTTTAATGAACTTTCCCTTTCTTATTCTCCTTGGAGATCGTGCTTTTTGTTATGCTTTTTCAAATCATGTGTATTTCAAATCGTGCATCAGTCTTTTTCGTAGCAATTTGCCTTATCTATCATTGTGTGTTTTACGCGCTATTGGGAACGTCAATTTATATTATTATTATTATTAATTGATTTTTTAAACTCACTTTAAGCTTATCTGTTATAGATGCTTTATCAACATCAAACACAACACCTGGCTCTGGCAGCTGCGTATAATGCTTGTAAGGCTCTGATGTGTGGGTAGCTGTCAATCCTGCTAGATTTGTTACTTTTATTGTGATATAATATTTCTCGTCAGCATGTAGGGACCAAGGTAGGTCTTTAGTTTCAATAGCCGTACATATCGGTGGTTTTGTTTGGTGACAGGTATTCATGAACGAGAGTGGACTAAAATCTAAGATATCCGTTCCATATTTGAAGCTACCTGAAACGAAATATCAGCAATCTACCTTGTATCGCATTACCAATAACACGTTGGTTCCTATTAACAAGTGAAATATACCTATTGTTGTCGCATTTTTAGTTTTTGTTTGAATTCGTTGATAGTTATGGTTTGCTTTATTCTATGGCGTTTAGAGTTTTCATTTAAACATTTTGTATATCCTTTGGTTACTTTAGTCGTTTTTAACAATTTTGTTTCTTCAGATGATAAAATGTTTAACCATTCTACTTATATGTTCTGGGAATGAAACTTTGTAGAAGCAACAAATGCAAAACAAAATGCGAACAGCTGCTCTTTTAAATTTACAGTGTGGTGCTAGTTTTGAATAAATTAATTTGTTTGATTTTTTATGAAAGCCTTATTGTGATAGTAAAACACATTGCTAATTATTCTCCTCTAATATGTATGCTTTAAACGATCATACTGCTACAAATAACTGGGATATAAATTAACGAAATACTCATTTACATTGAAAACATCTTAAAATGGAAGGAGTATATTTTAAAAAATACAAATAAGGAATCCTGGTTATATATGTACATGATGCTCAATTGTTTGATTTGAATGAACATATAAAAACAACTTACATTTAAAAATGCTATAAAATGATGGTAGTGAAATATTCGTTAAACATATAAAATAACTGTTCACATATTGGACTAAAGATTTCAAAAAAATAATGGAAGATAAAAATTTAAAATCATCTTTGCTTTAACAAAAAAAGACGATTTGTAATCTTTAGAAACAAAAGGCAGTCATTTGCAGGAATTATGAATTTATTCCTTATTCATTCATATGTTTATAACTTGACTACAAATGGAAAAGAAAAATATCATTGTTTAATAATACAAATTTAAATCTATATCAATTCCCATACCATCTTTAAAAGAGTATCTGTATTGTATATTCATGTTCATACTATAGAGTCTATAGAAATATAAACATTGAGTATATCCGTATCATCATGTTAACTACTAAGACTGTTCAGAATTATACCTATTGCATATTCATATGTCATTCGATATGGATCTTCTTCATCCACAAAAAGTGTTCCGGACCAGTTAGCAACCAATACATCAGTTTCTAACTTAACGTCTATTCGACCGTTGTAAACTCTTGGAGATGATGCATCAATGATGATCGGTCCTATATTCTGTAATATGAGTTTACGTATTGTATGTCTCTAAGTACAAAGAACGATCTTACAAAATAAAATTTATGACATTTTGATTAATTCTAATCAGACAGTAAATTAATATCTGTTTACCTATAAATTGTCACTTGTGTAAGGAGAATTTAACGATAAAATTTATATATTTTCTTCATTGTCAAAGTTGTTAGTCAGTGAATCGATTATGAAAATAACATTGAAATTGACGACAAAAAATGATAGTATTGTTTTTTTCTTAAAATAAACTTAACTAAATTAAAATCTCAGTAACTTTGCTTTTGATCAAACCAATACAATAAGCCGACTTACCTGAATTCCCTCAACGCCAGCCTTACTTATACACTTTATAATAACATAAAACAATTTCCCTTCATCAAGATCAGGATTATTGAATCTGAAATGGTTGTGGTGTTTTGTAGAACGGAACGGTACTACATCTGGAGCGGCACTGCTCTTTGTTGTTGAGAGGCCGGCTTCATAATCATATACAAGATCATCACCAGTACCAGACTGCCAACTCATAAGTAGCTACAAAATTTTGAAAGAATGGAATATCACTTATTGGAGGAAAAAAACCTTAAAATTTTCTAACAGCAATTTATAAGTTCGTGTGGAAATAAGAATAATCGAAACCTCTAAAGATTTCTGCAGGAACAATTTATCCATCTTTTTAGATTGCTGTTGTTGGTTGTTTATCTTTGTGTGAAAATGCACCCTTTTGTTGGCTTTAGTAAGATGATATAAAGACTTGTCGTTAGCCTTCACGAATTGCTTGTCCAACTGCTTTTGCTGGATATTCCTTATCTATTTGAATAATACAGTAATATATGTGTGTAGAATACATCATACAATATTCAAAAAACTATTGTATCAGTACATTTGTAATTATATCAAAAGTTAAATATACAGTCAATACCACTAGCAAACAAATAACTGACATTTTGAAGACCTTGTAGTTACGACACTCATGTAAATTATAGTTCTAACCTGTGATGTCCTCAGCAATATAGATAAAAATGAAGATGACTGGTCTGCCAAGGATTCACAATCGAGTACAGCAATCATGGACTTTGGATAAATATCAATGTCATCAACAAGACTAGAAGTGGAACTGCCAGACAAAAATATATACGTCAATGAGTATCGTATTACAAAAGGTAACGTTAACTGTTGTACATATTCATTTAATAGACGACAAACAAAAATCATAACTGGAATAACCAAACATTTTGACTGGTACACGACCAGCCAACCGACAATAACTCACTTCTCTGTGAAAGGAAGAAAAACGCATGGTCCAGAAAGCCTGATTTGACATAGAAATATTTGCGCTGTACCAGTTCTACGTGCACTCATCCATCTCATAGTTTACTTTTACATTGGAGGTATACCACATTACGAAACCTTCACAGGATAGCCGGCAAACTATAATATATTACTTGAAGTATAAAAGGAAAGAAAAGACAGCATGATATCTGAAAGTTGCGTCGACTAATTCATGAAGGTAACTACGAAACTCGCAATTGTTGGTAGAATAGTGTCGCTAAGACAAATTACCAAACACACTAATATCAACATTAACTTATTAATTTCAGTAAGGTTGGGTGTATTTATTGAATAAATGTTCTAAACGTCAGATAAAAAACCCAATTTTGACTCAATTAGTTGATGTGATTAGAAAGTACCGTCTAATATATATTTTTACATGAAATATTATATTAATAAAAAGGTTTGAGCTGCAGAAAACTACTTTAATGTTATCATTTTCAAATTTAAATACATGTAAGCTACATATTTAAACTTAACTTATTTATACGAAGTAACTCGCATACATTAAAACATGTCTAATATTAAATTTAATTTGAGTAAATCTAATATATTTGTAAAATTAATTTAAAATAGTGAGGTAAACGTGAGATAATACACTTTGAACTTCGTTACAATGGAAAATATTCCAATTTGATTATCATTACAAAGAGAGTTAATCCACATTGGCCATCATTAAAACGGAAGACAATTTACTTTTACATCTTAACAATGTGAAATAATCCAATTTGACCTTCCTATGATGCTTATGACATTTGGAGAAAATCTACTTTGACCATCGTTACAAATGCATTGTATTCGGATGCTTATCACACGTATACAT
Organism: Mytilus galloprovincialis; assembly: GCF_965363235.1. Taxonomy (NCBI): domain Eukaryota; kingdom Metazoa; phylum Mollusca; class Bivalvia; order Mytilida; family Mytilidae; genus Mytilus; species Mytilus galloprovincialis. Next base: position 109,673,646 of record NC_134839.1, read on the forward strand.
TGCAGTATGTCTTTCTATGTTTTGATTTAAACTTTTGTTTCAGTGTAATATGAAGTTTGGTGTCTATTAAAACGTTTAAACCCGCTGCATTTGTTTGTACCTGTCCTACTTAAGAAAGCTGGTGTTCAGTGGTTGTCGTGTGTTGATGTGGTTCATAAGAGTTTTTTGTTACTCGTTTTTTATATAGATTAGACCGTTGGTTTTCCGGAATGGTTTTACACTATTAATTTTTGGGTCCATTATAGTTTGCTGTTCGGTGAAAGCCAAAACGGTCGTACTTTGACTTAAAACGGTTTATTTTAGCAGTTTGTGACTTAGATGGAGACTTGTCCCATTGACATTCATACCACATCTTCTTATATCTAACTATGATAAGTTAGGTCTCATGTGTTTTTTTAATATAAAGTATTGTGTATTTTACTGAGATTTAAAACAATTGGTATACCTTACAAGTTGTTCCACAGCATTTGATGCAACAAAAGGATTTGTTTCATTTAAAACGAAAATTGGAATAAAAAAGTTGATATCGTCTTATTTTATCTAAACAACACATATTTTATTAAACACAATCAAATTCGTCTTAAAATTGACAATATTTGTTGTTTTTTTAGTGGAAAACTGTGATAGAATTTCAATCATGAACAAAGTTTTATCCTTATAAATAAGATATACTGTATAGAATAAAATATGTATACCTGCATGAATTTTTGCTATTGTTGAATGGATGTCTTGTTAACGATTCATCTAGGTACCAAATATTATTGTTTTTATCTTCAATAAGTCTAGGTACTGTTCTTAAATCTTTTACAACTATATCTACTACATATGGTACTGACGAAGAAATTGTAACACCATCAGAACATACCAGTGAAGATGCATCGTTTGCTCTATTAAAAGCAACAACGCTCACGTAATATTTACCCTCTTTTGAGGCGGTGAAACTAGCAAATGTGTTGAAGGTTTCAGTTCCCTTAAAAGAAACAATATGTTTTAAATTGCTTATAAATATATTTAACTGGCTTAACTACTCTGAATACTGCTAGTAAATACAAATATGATACAGTATATGAAAACAGTCAAATCAAATGTAACACTATATAAGCCGATTTATATTTTTACAGGCATTTTCGAAAATAAATCGTGTTTTAGACTTGGTTTTATTTTTAGCTTAACTATCCCGGGTTATATTGTGTTAGGTATTTATCTTTGTTTATTTTTAATTAACGTGAACTTGTTTATAAAAGCATTTATTCCAGGTTACACGAAAAATATCAATATTAACATGGATGATTTACTTTTGTAAAAGAGAAAAAAGTAAAAATGCGAAATGATTAAAACCATAAATTAAAACCGTCTTAAATATCATGATTTTAGCAATGAACTTTTACTTACAAGTGATGCATTTATTAAGTCCTTCCGTTCCCAACAATGATCAGAGAAGACATATTTGTAGTATTTGACACCACTTTCAGGATCAAAGAATCCATTCCAATATACATGTAGTTGTAGATTTTGTTGATAGTCAATCTCTGGGTTATCAGGCAGACCATCATGAACATTTCCTGGTTGTGGAGCTGATGTGTCTATCGTTATCTGTAGTAGATAAGAATGTTAGTAAATAACTGTCAACTAACTTACAGATATTATACATTAGTTCTAACGCGTCAAATATATGGCTTTCATTGATACACTTGAGACCATAATTCTTGGGAGTAAAATCAAAAGAAATGGCAAATGAATAGACAAAATACACTGCTAATGCATGCTTAGTGTTCTAAATGAACCATTAGAAATGTAACATTACAATAAAGAGGTAAATACTTGCTTCTAAAATATATGTAGCTATCATAAGTATGTAAAATCTAAGAGAGAAACATTTAGAAATTTCAAACCTTTTTAGTTAAAACTGTTTTCAGCATTGCCTTGTTGATAACTATGACTGTAATGAAATAGTCCGAATCATGGACGCCATTGTCCTTACCAGGCGTAAGCCCCGAACCATTCACGATCTTTGGTTGAACATGAAAATGTCGATGGAAGCATCCGTGATAAAGTGTACAATAACAATCGGAACCACGTGGAGAATCTCCATACTTCAACTCACATGCTGTTATATTCTGATTTAAAAGAAAAGAATAATTATTTGAATCAGAAATAATAACCTTGTTACTGAGAATTATATACTGTTTTAGTGGAAGAAAAAAAACAACGAACTGCTTTCAAATACCGTTTAAATGATCTCGTGTCGAATGGCCTTATAAATGATATTGCTCTGGATAGATAGTCTGATAAACTAAACCTATTTGGAGCTGTGAGTATATATATATTTTCCCGTAGACGGTACTAAAATGACTGATCTACGGAGTTAGATATCTAAAGGTTAACCATCGATCGATCGGGTTAAATTGATTAATATTACAGAGAGCAAAACATTAATATGTGATAATGTATGATACTAATGTTGGTTATTGACATAGTTTGTTATTTGTACAGCAAGGTACAATCTACCATTTCTTTCATTTGAAAATGTCTGTATCAAGTAAGGAATACGACAGTTGTTGTCCATTCGTTTGATGTATTTCATCTTTTGATTTCGCCATGATTAGGGACTTTTCGTTTTGAATTTTCCTCGGAGTATTTTTGTGATTTACCTTTTTTGTATTAGATAGTTTGCATGCCATTTAGGATACTATATATACAATATATTACCTCGGTCTGTCCTTGTGCAATCAAATGCGATTGTCCATGTAATATGTCTGATCCTGTAAAATTGTCATACAGCCTCCAGTGTACGCTATCAATACCACTATGGTAGTCAAACGTATCCCACTCAATCCTTAAACGAAAAGTTAATGGTAACGCACTTCATTTCATTCAATAATGAAGAAATAAATTGTTAGATTATTAAATTTAATACATTGTACATTAGAAAGACCTCACCATTTGTTTTTTTTTGTTTAACTAATAAGTATTTATCAATCCATTATTTGAGTTTTGATCAAAATAATAAAAAAAAATATACATGAGAAAATCACGTCTGCAAATGCATGATTTTATAATAAATAAATTAAATATTCAAATTGTTTTCTTTCCTTATAAAAAACATCAAATAAATGAAAAGAAAAACTTACGTCATTTTGGAAAAGTCTTCAATGTGATGTACATACAGTTCTTCTTTACTATCACGTGACAACCAGAGGTTTTCTATTATTGGGTGGGATGTATCTTTATAAACAGTAATGCTTTCCTCTATATATTCCCATACTATGTCAGTGGCTTTTACAGAAATATCAAGTTTCTGTCCATCTTCCCAGATAACTTCTAGTTCTTCTAATTCTTGTAAAATGTCATCAACATTTTTGTACTCAAGAAAAGATGTAACGTCTGGTCCAGTTACAGTATAATTAACGTCAAATTTCACAACACCTAAAATTATCAGTAGACCACTATAAATAAGGCAACAGTAGTATACCGCTGTTCAAAACTCATAAATCCATGGACAAAAAACAAAATCGGGATAACAAACTAAAACCGAGGGAAACGCATTAAATATAAGAGGAGAACAACGACATAACACTAAAATGTAACACACATAGACAAAATCCCACGAGAATAATATATATAACATATAAAAATAGTGATCATAAGGACAAAAGACATATGAAATGTTTTGATATTTTTATGATATTGTTTTGTTTATCTATTTTTATATTAGAATGTATTGTTAATTTGAATGTCGTTCCGAAAATCATTTTGTTTTGTTATTATTGAACAGGTTAATTGACCGTTTATCTATAACTAAGTATTAATGTTGTTATACATATGCTTGTATGCGCGGTAAGTTGAAAAGGCATTCGAGGAAATGATATTTAAAAACAAAAAAGTCACCCATATTTCAAAACTTCGTATCTTTTCATTTTGCTGTTGACATCCTGTTGTGCTTTTGGATCACCAGTAAGTATTTAGGACATTCGTGAACTAATCATAACAACGTAAGTACCTAGGACATTAGTGAACCAATCAACCTTCCTCACACCGAAATTATCGTCATACAATTTATCTACATGTTTGTTTGGTGCCAGTTGTTCAAGCCAATGTCGAACATGGTGCCTTTCATTCGTAAATCTTCCCGTCCAGCTCACGTGTAAATGTGTCATGTTTTGATCTACCTATAATGGATGAAAAACAAACTTTATTAGTTTTGCGCTCAAATGCGCTACTTCATCAGAAAAATAGCAAAGGTCAATTCCAAACATTCGAAAGTCAGGACAATATCTGACAGTTTATTTGTGTCATTTCGTTTTTGGATTGAGTTAAGTCATTTCAATTGATATTTATAGTGCTACTTTCTATGTTGTGATTTTATACTACTATTTCAGAAAAGGTTTGGTACCTTTAAAACGTTTAATCCCGCTGCAATTGTTTGCACCTGTCCTAAGTCAGGAATCTGATGTTTAGTGGTTGTCGTTTTTTTACGTGGTTCATAAGTGTTTCTCGTTTTTCTTTTTTTTTATATAGATTAATTGGTATTTGGGTATAATTTTATTTTACACCTACTCCAAGACATTTTTTTCAATCTAACTGAAGAATTTTGTTTTTGATATGATGCGTATCCCTGGTGTTGTTTAAGTATTAAAGATATGGATATTGACCTTCCATGTATGTTTGGTATTAGCCGTACTTTCTGTCACTATGATGCGTGTCCATTGTGTTGTTTTAGTATTTAAGATATGGATATTGACTCACCCATGTATGGTTGGTCTTAGCCGTACTTTTTGTCACTATGATGCATGTTCTTTGTGTTGTTTTAGTATTAAAGATATGGAAGTTGACTTACCAATGTATAATTGGTATTAGCCGTACTTTCTGTCACTATGATGCGTGTCCCTGGTATTGTTTTAGTATTACAGATATGGATATTGACTTACCCATGTATAATTGGTATTGACCGTAATTTCTATCACTATGATCTGATGTTGTTTTAGAATTATAGATATGGATATTGACTTACCCATGTATGATTGGTATAAGTCGTACTTTCTGTCACTATGATGCGTGTCCCTGATGTTGTTAGTATTGAAGATATGGAAATTGATTTACCCATGTATAATTGGTATTGAGCGTAATTTTTGTCATTATGATCTGATGTTGTTTTAGTAATATAGATTTAAATTGACTTACTCAACTGATTTTTATAGTTCGTTCTTATGTTGTACTGTAATACCACTGTCCCAAGTTAGGGGGAGGGTTGGGATCCCGCTTACATGTTTTTTGATATGATGCGTATCCCTGGTGTTGTTTAAGTATTAAAGATATGGATATTGAACTACCCATGTATAATTTGGTATTAGCCGTATTTTCTGTCAGTTCCCGGTGTTGTTTTAGTGTTATTGATATGGATAATGACTTACCCATGTATAATAGGTAATAGTCGTTCTTTCTGTCATTATGGTGTGTGTTCATCATGTTGTTTTAGTATTATAGATATGGATAATGACTCACCCATGTATAATTGGTATTGGCCGTACTTTCTGTCACTATGATGCGTGTCCCTGGTGTTTTTTAAGTATTATAGATATGGATATTGACTTACCCATGTATAATTGGTATTAGCCGTACTTTCTGTCACTATGATGCGTGTCCATTGTGTTGTTTTAGTATTTAAGATATGGATATTGACTCACCCATGTATGGTTGGTCTTAGCCGTACTTTTTGTCACTATGATGCATGTTCCTGGTGTTGTTTTAGTATTAAAGATATGGAAGTTGACTTACCAATGTATAATTGGTATTAGCCGTACTTTCTGTCACTATGATGCGTGTCCCTGGTATTGTTTTAGTATTACAGATATGGATATTGACTTACCCATGTATAATTGGTATTGACCGTAATTTCTATCACTATGATCTGATGTTGTTTTAGAATTATAGATATGGATATTGACTTACCCATGTATGATTGGTATAAGTCGTACTTTCTGTCACTATGATGCGTGTCCCTGATGTTGTTAGTATTGAAGATATGGAAATTGATTTACCCATGTATAATTGGTATTGAGCGTAATTTTTGTCATTATGATCTGATGTTGTTTTAGTAATATAGATTTAAATTGACTTACTCAACTGATTTTTATAGTTCGTTCTTATGTTGTACTGTAATACCACTGTCCCAGGTTAGGGGGAGGGTTGGGATACCGCTTACATGTTTTTTGATATGATGCGTATCCCTGGTGTTGTTTAAGTATTAAAGATATGGATATTGAACTACCCATGTATAATTTGGTATTAGCCGTATTTTCTGTCAGTTCCCGGTGTTGTTTTAGTGTTATTGATATGGATAATGACTTACCCATGTATAATAGGTAATAGTCGTTCTTTCTGTCATTATGGTGTGTGTTCATCATGTTGTTTTAGTATTATAGATATGGATAATGACTCACCCATGTATAATTGGTATTGGCCGTACTTTCTGTCACTATGATGCGTGTCCCTGGTGTTTTTTTTAAGTATTATAGATATGGATATTGACTTACTCATGTATAATTGGTATTAGCCGTACTTTCTGTCACTATGATGCGTGTCCATTGTGTTGTTTTAGTATTTAAGATATGGATATTGACTCACCCATGTATGGTTGGTCTTAGCCGTACTTTTTGTCACTATGATGCATGTTCCTGGTGTTGTTTTAGTATTAAAGATATGGAAGTTGACTTACCAATGTATAATTGGTATTAGCCGTACTTTCTGTCACTATGATGCGTGTCCCTGGTGTTGTTTTAGTATTAAAGATAGGGTCATTGACTTACCCATGTATAATTGGTATTAGCTGTACTTTCTGTCACTATGATGCGTGTCCCTGGTGTTGTTTCTACCACTGATTCGTCGTCAAACAAGAACACAGATCTGGTGGATTGGTGGTTGCCAGCTTTGTCAAATACCGTAAAGATAATGGAATACATTCCAGGTGTTGTCACATTAAACTCAGACTAGAGAAAAATTAAAAAAAAGATATCGAAATGAGGAATTAGAAAAAGAAATCAAACATCAGTACATTATTTAATAGATTATAAAGAGACAATTTTCCAAAAAAAAGTCGATGTTAGTCTTGTATGTTTTTAAATTTTAGTTAATTTATATGTTTTGTTGGCTTAGTATGACGTCCATTTTCACTGAACTAACACATTTTAATTCAGGGTTCAAGCTAAGGCCCACCTCCAGATGCAGGATTTTCTCGCTGCGTTGAATATGCGTTAGTGGCCTTCTGCTGTTATCTGCTCTTTGGTCGGGTTGTTGTCTCTTTGACATATTCCCAATTTCCTTTCTCAATTTTATATTTAAATTATTTACACACAAAATACTTATTTGATATTAGATATTGAGTGAAATATTTTGATAACACTAGGATACTTATTAAAAATTAAAAATTAAAGTATATTAAAGTGAGAGGGTTAGTGCTATAGAACCAGGTTTAATCCACCATTTTCTACATTTGAAAATGCCTGTACCAAGTCAGGAATATGACAGTTTTTGTCCATTCGTTTTTGATGCGTTTTGTTATTTGATTTTGCCATGTGATTATGGACTTTCCCAATTGATCTTCCTCTAAGTTCAGTATTTTTGTGATTTTACTTTTTGTTACATTATACCTGTTAAAAAATAATTATATGGCTGTACTATGAAATATTGTCACATTATTATCTGTTATGAATAACCTTGCACAAGTCTTTAGATTTCGGTAACTTCCAATATGTTTACAGTATTGTCAATTCTAAACGTTTCGTTCCCAAAATATTTTCTGGCAGGTGGTATTCTCTAAACTCTATAATGTCAATGAAAAATTGTTTGTTCGATTTAAGATTTTACTACTTTCATTTCAACTTAACAAAATGTTTTTGAACTAGCGATATTTGTTCCCGACTAGAATTAAAGCAAACATTTGTATTTTCACCTGTGAATGGTTTTGAAGTATTCTTTCTGACTTGAAGATGATATTATAAGTTATATGGTTCGCTACTGATCCGTAGGGGGTCAGTAGTTAACCGTATAACGAATTTATCAGACGCTTGACTTTTTCTGCTGCGTTTTGTTGAAAAAAAACCAATTAAACACAACAACGTTAATAGATGACATCCCCATTAACGCGTCATGAACCCCCTATGAAACTAACTAACCACCCAAAGGTCTCATAGGAGGTCACCACCTGACGGCGTTTAACCAATCACAACGTGATAATTCATCAGTGGTCCGATGATATCTTCTATTCACTTTTGGTTGAGTATAAGCTTCTATCTGACTTGACGTTGATATTATTTGATATTCACCTGTGAATGAGTATGAGGTATTTGTTGAGATTATCACAGGAACATAACGTTCCAACTATTGTACATGTCTATTGTCGACGTCGTATTGTCAGTGACGTCGCCTTGGGCGGAAATACGTACTTGTATATTAAATGTAATGGCTGAACAGTTGTTGTAATATCGTTGCCTGAACTATCATCTATATTTATGGTGCCTTGACCAATGGATCTCGTAAAATTGAAATCAGTCCGATCGGGGAACAGAAGCGCTGTTACCAGATTATTCCGAAGATTAGATGAAGCGAAGGAAAATTCGAATTTCGACGAAGTAGTTATTGCAACACTCGGAAAACTAGTGCAAAAACAAACATTGTTTGAGGACTTAAACGAACAAATTCTAAACTTAACAGAACCGGAAAATGTGGAAAATGAGATAATAGATTCAGATGAATATTCAGTGGATATGGAAACAAAGATTCGCCACATACGTAAGTTCATACAAAATGTCCAAACATCACAGTCCCGTCATATTGATTCACATACAACAACCCACACATTAAATCCAGAAACTATACCGTTTGTTCCAACGCACAACATAGCCAACCCACACAACGCACAGTCGTTTGAGAACCCGTCTGTACAAGCCAGTCATACGTTCAACACACAGCAAAGTACATTTTCGTCAGCTAGTAGTCACCGCCTACCAAAACGTTCGCTTCCAATATTCTCAGGCAACATCTTAGAATGGTAAACTTTCTGGGACTCATATGAGTCGGCCGTACACCTCAACTTGTCACTTACAAATGTACAAAAATTCAATTACTTGAAAGCACAGCTAGAACATGAAGCACTAGATTCTATAGCAGGGTTTGCACTAACAAATGTAAACTACGATGAAGCCGTACATTTATTAAAAGAGAGGTTCGGTCAACAAGACAAAATCATAAATGCATACATGCAGGCATTATTAGAAATCCCTTCGCCCAGAAATAATCTAACAAGCTTACGAAGTTTTTACGATAAAATGGAAAGTTACGTCAGGGGATTAGAAGCTTTAGGTCAGACACAAGAAACATACGGTACTCTGCTTGTTCCAATTATTATGAAGAAATTACCCGGGGAAGTCAGACAACATCTCGCGCGAGAACATAGAATACAAACTTGGGTATTACGGGACCTCCGTAAAAGCATTTTAGATGAAATTAACATAATAGACGCAGGACAAGAGATAGAGTCGACAAACCATTTGCCCACAACATCATCTTTCTTTGCCGGAGCGAAATCGGCAAAGTCCAAATCTTTCAAGAATATTGAGACAATACCTTGTGTGTTTTGTCATGAAATACACGCACCTACCCAGTGCAGTAAAATAACCGACACAGAATCCCGTATGTTGATAGTAAAACGTGATAAGTTATGCAAACTGCCTCGGTAAACACAGAATAAATGAATGTAAATCTAAACACACATGTAGAAATTGTGGTAAGAAACACCATACAAGCTTGTGTAATGCACGTCCAACAAACAACATAAAACCAGTGAATGAGGTAAACCATAGAGACGGGAGTAGTAACTCAGCGCAGACGAACTTCCACGCGAAAGATAACAAGAGCAGCAACCCGTCAAACCCGTCATCGACAAACGTTCAACTCGTAAATGAACTTCATGATACAGAAGAAGATACTACCATTTTGTATTCTCAATCGACTGAATCGCGATCAAATGTACTATTGAAAACCGCCGTATCTCAAGTAGGTTCGAATCAGCACTTTATCGATACGAATATTCTTTTTGACGAAGGAGCTCAAAGATCGTTTTTGACGCAGAACTTAGCCAATAAACTCAATTTACAGATAGAAGGAACAGAGATAATACATTTATCGGCATTTGGAGGTAAAGAGAAAAACACGAAACACTTAGAAAAGACAACAATCTATCTGAAAACCGATACAGGACACGTATTGCCAATCAAAGTACTGATAGTACCGATGATCGCCACGCCTCTACAGAATCACATACGTAATATTGATACACAGAACGGTTATTTACGTGGTTTGAAGTTAGCACACACGATGACGCAGCAAGATTCATTTGAGATATCGTTGCTTGTAGGTGCAGATCACTACTGGGACATTGTAGAAGACCATATTGTACGGGGAAACGGTCCGACCGCCGTGAAATCAAAGATAGGATATTTGCTTTCAGGACCTACATACGGTAAAGAGATCGTCACGTCGAACAATAACACAATTAATATTTCACACGTTGCTGTAGAATACAATCTAGAGAGACATCGAAACTTGGAGTCAATAGGTTATAGTAAGGAGATAGACAAAGACGATGATGCATGTATTAAAGCCTATCACGACAGATCAATTGAGTTATGTGCGCGTGGAAATAAAGATTACGCTATGCTACCAGGGAAACAAGACGTTGATGATTTATCTACAAATTTAACCGTTACGAGGAGAAGGACAAAAAACGTCACTACAAGACTCGCTCAAATTCCAGATATGTTGAAGGGAGACATTATACAAGAACAGAAAGGACGGGGATTCAGAAAGAAGGTGACTGAAATCACAGAAACTTCAAGAAAGGACAATCCTCATCATCCAGCTCATAGGAAATCGAGCATCACTCGTATCAGAATTGTTAACAACTGCAGAAAAAGGAAAAGATGGAAATCCGAATACTTTACGTCTTTACGTGAATTTCATAGGACAATCGGAAAAAATGAACAATTAATAAATACAGGAGACATCGAACAAATTCACAACGAATGTCCGAGGATAAACTGGAAAATTGGGATCGTAACCGAACTAGCCAGAGGTAATGATGGACTTGTAAGATCAGCACGAATAAGGACCAGCACAGGAGAAACTACAAGACCGATCGCAAAATTATATCCGTTGGAAGTAACACAAACGATGACAAACAACTCTAACTTTCCAATTGGTGAACAGGAACATATGGAGGACAGACCGAAACGAAAAGCTAGTCTAAAAGCCCGTGAGACGATACAGAAGTGGATTCACCAGTGATGTTAGCGATGAACATTAACAATTACACGTTTTAGTGCGAAGTTGAATTTTATTTTATTTCATGAGAGACTTTAATTGAATTTAATCGCTGATAATTTTTACTTTTTCGCGGCCCCAGTATGTTGAGATTATCGCGGGAACATAACGTTCCAACTATTGTACATTTCTATTGTCGACGTCGTATTGTCAGTGACGTCGCCTTGGGCGGAAATACGTACTTGTATATTAAATGTAATGGCTGAACAGTTGTTGTAATATCGTTGCCTGAACTATCATCTATAGTATTCTATCAGACGCATAGTTATTATTATTTGATATTCACTTGTGAATAAGTATGAGGTATTCTATCAGACGCGTAGTTTATAATATTTGATATTCACCTGTGAATGAGTATGATGTATTCTATCTGAGACGAAGATGAAGTCATTTTCTTTCAATGACGTACCATCATACTGTAATTCGTAAAGCTCATACTGATAGAATTCTATCCCAGCTAAATCATCAGACCATTGTCTCCATGTTAATGATAGTGTTGACTGAAATATGTAAATACATCTCTTAATTTAACATTTATTAAAATAAAAGATTAAATTTTTGAGCAATGACGTAAATATAAAACAGCAAAAAAATAATTTTGATTTTAGTAAAAGATCAAAGTTAAATTATACAATTTCTACGCAAAATCCTCTGTACTGAATTATCTTTAGTTATTTTTCGTGACATGTTTCTCCTAAGAGACCGGGTAAGATAACATAAGATTGTATCAAATAACTAAAGCGCTACGTCTTATCTTGATCACAGGACTTATATGACAAAGAATGAGGATTAGGACACCAATGAAAATTCAGAAAACAAAAGTTTTTTATTCAACTAGTGATATGTGGAAAACTGACAATTTAATTTTGGTTTTAAGGCATAGCTATGTCTAACTCATTGAGAAAAGCCACAACAATGGAATTATGGAATTGATTTCACCCAAAAAACTTACAACTAAGACTGGTCGTAAGTCATGAACAATTCAGTATATTTACGATCAATCTTAAAAGTAAGTTATTTTTTGTGAAATTGATTCCAGGGACTTTTCACTAAGACCAAATATTTGATTCCATTCCACAACAAACATTCTTTAACATTATTTGTGTAGGGACAGCTGAAGGACGCCTCCGGGTACGGGAATTTCTCGCTGCATTGAAGACCTGTTGGTGACCTTCTGCTGTTGTCTGATCTATAGTCTGGTTGTTGTCTCTTTGACACATTCCCTATTTCCATTCTCAATTTTATTTAACTGTATTTCATAAACACAGACTAAAATAAACCAATCACAGCATGAATCATAAAAATATTGAGGTTCAAACTCCCCCAGGCAGTTGATATGCTGTCTTTTAGTCCTTTCTGTGTCATATAAGTTTGTTCTTTAGTCGAGTTAGTGTTCGCTCTTGGTATTTAAAGCTTTAGATGTAGCATTTTTAT